>NW_027637637.1:5000-122500 GCF_951216825.1 Electrona antarctica
TTACATATAAAATTAATTCAGATAAATTATTCAAGAATTCAAGTGGCCAACCTCATGAACCCCCCCCCCCCACCACCACCACCTTCCCCCACACTGCCTCTGATTAAAGGGGTTCTTTTAAAAGTGAATAAATTCAAGTACTTATTACCATTTGCCCTCTAAGCCCACAAGAAGAAAGAATATGGTTGTGATATTTTCACTGAGCTAAATTAATATGGATATTAGCCAAAGCTGGACACGGGCCTACCCAACCTTTTAATGAGTGTGACTGTTATTAAGAAGTAGTCGTGAAAAATTACACTTTTTTTCTTTTTTATTAACCTCCCCTTATTTTCAACGCCAGTGGAAGCCGTTACCTTTTGATGGTGAAGGTGACCTTTGTGTTGACGGTTATATCCACTTCTCCTCAAGTAGCTGGGCCTGGGACCATGCGTTTTAGTCTGTACGTCATCACACCGTCTGGGAAAGAAAGGAAGGAACGTCTGGGAAAGAAAGGAAGGAAGAAAGAAAGAAAGAAAGAAAGAAAGAAAGAAAGAAAGAAAGAAAGAAAATAAAGCTTAAATACATTTCACCATAAACTGCAGCCGTAACTGCAGTGTTGAAATTCATTAATTCATTCATTCATTCATGCACTGTCAATAAAAGAATGACCGATTGATATATATTACTTATATGAATATATGAAAGTGCACGTTTATTATTACACAGCGGACCGTGGTAGCTGTGCATTAAATATCCACTGATTGTACCCACATGAGCAGCAGCTTATATTCTCCTAGGATATATAAACTATACGGCAGCACCATCTAGTGGCAATGATTTAAAGCTCTTCCACTGTGTTATAAAACGTGTTGTTGACTCGTACATCCAGAAACGGTTGGCACTTTTGCCATTGATCTTATAATAATCCTTTTAAACAATTCGCCTCATGAAATATGAATGGCGAACTCTTTAAAGACACAAAGTAAATGTTATATTATCTCTGTGCATTAAATAACATGTATGAAGTTTGAATTTGTTTGTCCTTAACAAGTCAGCTGTACGGCTTGTTCTTTTACTTTTCATTTAGTGTTATTATGTAACGGTTTTATGAATAAAATATATATTTTATGGAACCATACTCTACCAGGTAGAGTATGTTACAAATACAGTAATGACAATTCTACTGAGACATTTAGATCGTGTCAAAGATCATGTCTCACCTAGACACACATTTTGACCTGATTGTCAAGATTCAATTTATCCCCTGAGCAAGCAGGCAGCCTCTATTATCTCAATTTCAAGCAGGAAACTAAAGTTACATAGTGCTGCTTTAAGTGTGTAGGCTACATTGTAATAATTTTCAAATGTAATAACTTTTGTAAGAGGGTAAAAAGGACAACAATTTGTATTAAAATGTGGTGGTGGTGGTGCTTTATAATTGTTCTGTAAAGTGTAATGGGAACCTGTTGGAATTTGACACATCTTCTGTACAAGTAGAACGTTTTGGCCAAAAGGTGGCACTAAATTAAAAGCCATAGTGGGGTCACCAGAATCAGTAGCGGTCATCTTGGCCCAGAGCATTATTACGTTCCATCTGGGCAATCTGCCCGCTCCATTTGGAGATATCGTGATGTGTGTAATTGTACATTTTGGGACAGTGTCAAAATCAGTAGGCGTCATCCATCGTCTGGGACATATTAGCCACTTGAACCTTTGTATTAATCTGACCGGAGACCCCCAGGGTCTACTAGGTCCCCCTCCTGTTTTTCACTGTATAATTCACTGAAAATAGTATCAGTGTTGCCAGATGTACAATATTTATCATATTTGTACTACAATTTTACACTCTGTACACTGTACGATCAATAATTCCAAAAATGCCCAAATGTACGATCATTTTGCCATATCACAAAAAACTGTGTGACTTTACTAAATTCCCTGCATGGCTGATCCGGTTTAGCTTTTCAAAATAAGTCAGCTAATCAGTCAATCTGAACCTACAGTAGCCTATATCTGTACTTCAAAACACCGGTCACGTCTTTCCAATCCAGTTCCAGGCTTTTATTTGTGTATAAGGTCCAGGAAGTTGCCCCATTCCATGCAGCATTATGTGGCGCATTTTATCTCGTATAGTAGTCGTCTCAAACAAGGTAGTTGCTTACAATAAATGCGAAAAGATATTGAAATTGCATATTTACAACTGTGATGCATATTTTATTTTGGCTGTGTACATTTTCTTTCAAATACAATAATTAGGTATAGAATAATTTAATAAATATTTTCTGGCAACAGTGCAAGCTATTTTGGCAGAAAGTTGGTAGTAGAAAATAGGGATGAAGGAGTCACAGCAAAATCCATGGCAATCCAGCCAGGAGTTTAAGATACGGTTTAAAAATCATTAATTATGCTAACAATGCACATTATCATCATCATCGTCATCATCATCATTTGCTACGGAATTAAAACATGAAAGTGAAGGGATGAGGAGAAACATTAGGAAGGGCAATAAAATGCATAAAATAATTACATTAATTGTCCAGATTCAGAACAATAAACACAGCTCCCAAACAATTCGTTGTCCATGTACTGATTAACCCATTAAGAACTGAGGTCAATTCTAAAAATGTCTTCTAACAGTTTTGTGGGGAAAAAAACCTTATGTTTTTATATCAGTGGTTCTCAAACATGTTCATGTCAAGAACGACCTGTAACATATATGTATTAGGCCGCGTGGACCTCCATCTCAGAATATGTTGTTCCAGGGACCCCCCAGGGACCCCCCAAGGACCCCCCCAGAAGAAAATAATTCATTTAAAAAAATGTAATGTGTAAAAAATATATTTATTCAAAGATTTGCACATGTTTTCAAGATGTTTCTAAAATGTCAGATTGACAAGCTCATAGCGCACTGTGTGAGCTGGCCTTGTAGACCTGCTATTTTTGAATAGCCAAAGTAATAAATAATGGTTAAAGTGGTTAACATTATTCTATAGCTAAAATGACACGGACGCTTTCTCGGTTTTAATGGGGTTAATTCAAGAAACGATATTGCCAAAAACTCACATTAGACTAGAAGGAACAAGCAGCTTACATCAATATCGCTGATCAAATACAAAAGTACACGATCATTATAAGAATATAATAGTACATGATCATTCAACTAGAGAGAAAGACCATAATATATACATTTTACAACTTGATTCATCCAGCGTGGAAAAGCCAGCAACGGAATCTGCTATCAAATGGAAAAATAATCATAATCATAATAATTACTGAACAGAGTCTGCAAAAAACGGCAAAAACGATCATTTATTCCGCCCCCATCACTGATCATGATAATTCCATTTTTCTGGCTGGTTAAAGATAAAAGGAATCTCTGGGTATGAGGAACTATAGCGGGCACTCATCGTATGTTTCTTTTTAATGGTCCTAAAGACAGTGGTTCTCATCCAGTGGTCCTTGAGGGGTTCAGGTTGGTCCCCCAGTTAATTGATGGAGCGTTGGTACACAAATATACCTTTATAGATCTCGTGAGTGTGTAAAATTAAACCATATGGACCCTTATGGGTCCATATGGTTTTATATTATGCTCTCAATGGATAAATTGTTGTTAGACATCTGGCATCCCGTAATTTACAAGAAAGATAATGTAGAAGGTGGTTATTTTTGATCAACATTTGGCCTGTTATCTCTCCTAATGGTACACCAACATCAATACAGCATAGAATTGTGGACAAAATCTTATACCCGACGACAACAAAATCTTATCCGACGATTTGGTCTGAGAGGCTAAATCTCATGGTGGTCTGAGGCTCAAATGACGAATATATAATGGATATAATATATATATAATATATAATGGACCTTGATATGAAAAAGGTGAAAACCACTGCGCTAAGATGTCATAAAAACACTAAGCTTATTATCATTTGGATCTAGTGAGCCTTAACTGTGTGTGGACCATTTCAATCAGAATAATATAGCTGGGAGAGATAATGCCATGTCAAAATATATACGTATATTTGTTAAGGAACATCTTATTCTTATGCCCTCATTCTCCTGAGTAGAAAGTCATATAGCAGCTACAGATCCATCCAGACACCACAGATGTTGCAGTTGAATGCTTCAGTTCATGTTGATGTTTTATTGATTTATTCCTAGACCACGTTTCAATCCACTATAACTCTGAGAGTGTACAAATGGAACCAAATGGATCCGTTAGGGTCCCTAGTAGACCTTTGATGGATCCGTTAGGGTCCATAGTAGACCTTTGAGGGACCATTTGGACCCCTCTCAAGGAACTCTGAAAGTGCCACTTTGGGGTTTGTTTTTGACATTATATTTACACCTATTTCTTCTTATATCTGTAAATATAACAATAAAGTTGGAAGTTAGTTTTTGAGATAATGCTTCACAGTGCCATCCTAGAGGTACTGTAGGTCCTATCAATAAAATCACTCTCATAGTCGATTATAATTAGAATTTATTGTTTCAAATAACAATTATCAAGGACACGCTTCTTGATTTTTTTGTTCGATTCATCTAAAAAATAAAATCTTTAAGAAAACAATGGACACTAATCTAGCCCTATAGTCCCTCTGTGTCCCTCATAGTCCCTGTGTCCCTCATAGTCCCTGTGTCCCTCATAGTCCCTGTGTCCCTTATAGTCTCTGTGTCCCTCATAGTCTCTGTGTCCCTCATAGTCCCTGTGTCCCTCATAGTCCCTGTGTCCCTCATAGTCCCTGTGTCCCTCATAGTCCCTGTGTCCCTCATAGTCCCTGTGTCCCTTATAGTCTCTGTGTCCCTCATAGTCCCTGTGTCCCTCATAGTCCCTGTGTCCCTCATAGTCCCTGTGTCCCTCATAGTCCCTGTGTCCCTCATAGTCCCTGTGTCCCTCATAGTCCCTGTGTCCCTCATAGTCCCTGTGTCCCTCATAGTCTCTGTGTCCCTCATAGTCCCTGTGTCCCTCATAGTCCCTCTGTGCCCTATAGTCCCCTTCTGTGACGCATGCGGAAGTTTGGCATGCTTCCGCTATGCTTTGCAAGGAATCTCAGGAAAGTTGAATTGCCTACTCTCGAGAGCAGTCGCCCCAGAGCCGAAGGAGGCGTCTACCTTTTTATGTCCATGATCTCATGGCTCTCTCTCTCTCCTCATTTTGACTGACTGATTCCTTGCCAGGGAAGAAGAAGCCAGAGACATATTTTCTAAAATGAATCAATCAGCAGAAACTCATCTGTCACCTACGCTGCTGCTGTATAGAAATAAATAATGTATTAAGTCATATTTAGCTTCCATGCTTCCTCTCCATTATAGGCAGGGCAAAATGAGAAAACATGCTTCCTCTCCATTATAGGCAGGGCAAAATGAGAAAATGCGTCTGCAACACCTTATAATCTGAGCTGAGGTCAGGTCTGATGATGAAACAAAAACGATGCCAAAACATGCTTGTAGGCCTACTAGTTGAATATGAATGGTATGAGTTGTGTGTAAATGGTCAAATAGTCTGCATTTAGAAAAGCAGCTTTCTCCGAAAAATAAAACCAATACCATTTTTTTCCCTTCCTGATACCGATTCCGATAGAAAAGTAACTAAACACTAACTTAACAAAGTTATAGTTAGTAAAAAGCAGGTTAAAGAGTAACAGCGGCTTTGAGCAGTCTAACATCAGTCACTCTAACATTCAATGTAGTAGAAGAGCCGACTGTTTACACCGCAGATATGTCGTCTCCACCTACAGGAAATACATTTGCTGCGACCATGAGGCCCGTTTCTGAATTTGTCTATAAATTGTGCCTACTGCTGTGTCTCAGGAGGACTGTGAACAACGGGGAATGTCGGTGCAGTGCGCAATTGTCACTGATTTGATTGATACCTAATAGACGCAAAGAGCGGCGGAGCCTACATGAATGTATAGTATGTAGCTATATACTATTCGGAAAAACATTCATTCTGTGCATTCTTTCATTTCGGGTTGGGTGTGATCATCATAACTGTAGTTCAGCTTTTAGAGCCGTCATATAAATACAAAATTTCATTAATTAAAACCGGAGGATTTTTTTTCTTCTTTTTTTTTACTGAGACTCGATTCGTACTCATGGCTAAAGACTCGACTTGTACTCGACCCCCAAAGACTCTAGACTCGACAGTGGCAGCGGTAGCCGAACGGAGCGGTCTTGATACCGGAAGGTCGCCAGTTCGAATCAGCGGTCCGACACGTTAAAATTACTACCGCTCAAGTGCCCTTGAACAAGGCATTGAACCACTACGATGAAATGTTCTATGAGCAGGGCCTGGCTGGAAACAAGTTCTTGAGCTTAGCCCAGATACCCTGGGTAAATATAGTAATAATTTCATTTCATTTCATTTCATTTCACCCCAAACTCGACTTGGACTCGAGCTCCGAGACTCTGGGCATCTCTGACACGGGAACGCACGCATCTCTGACACACGCACGTGCACGCATCTCTGACACGCACGCGCGAGGACGCATCTCTGACACGCACGTGCGCGAGCGCACGCATCTCTGACACGCACACGCGCGCACGGCGCACGCACACACACACACACACACACACACACACACACACACAGCTGATCGCTGCATGGCCAGCTTGGAAGTGAAGTGACTGTTTAGTATTCAGGGGTCATTGCCGTGGTCGATATAGGCATGGGCATGGGGGCAATGCCCCCCTAAATGCACTGACTAAATGTACAATTTGCCACAGACAAGCTAGGAGACACATTGGACACATTGATGATCCCTGGTACTTTTGCATGTCATATTATCTGTATTTGAATGCATTCCTAAACAATATGGACATTGGAAGAGTTTTTAATCATGTGTGTTTGTTGAAAAGATAGGAAACAAAAGTGAATAGATTGTCACCTGTCTCCTCTGCAGGGCTTTTGCCAATCCTTCCTGTTGATTAGGATGGTACCAAGTAGGGCAGAAGAGAGGGGTGTTCAGTTTGGGCCTGTTCCATCTTGTGATTCGTCTAGTGTTTAAAATGTGTGAGTGAAGTGGCACCTGTCTGAAATGTGAATTGGAAATTGTTTTTGGGGAAAAGAACAGTGGTGGAATTGTTGATAAGTTATGGGACGTAATTAGTTTGCCTTGTTTAAGTGAATGAATACAAATTGTGCTGTCTGTGTTCTCCATTAGGGAGTCCTCAGAGTTATCCTACAAGGGGGGCTGCTAAATCTTAGTGTAATAGGAATAGTTTTTTTTACATCAACCACTTGGACCCCTATTCTTAGGGGAACATTGACCAAAAATAGCAGATCTACAAGCTCACAACACTCACAGATCATCTATTTTTGAATGGCCAAAACATATATAGGGCTGACGTGGTTTCCGTATATTTTCTAATAATAATTCAAATCTACAAATGAACTGGTAAGGTAACTAAAGCTGTCAAATAAATGTATTGGAGTAAAAGTAGCCTGTAGTGGAGTAGAAGTAAAAGTACTGGAAATTGGAAATACTCAAGTAAAGTAAAAAATAATAATAATACCTGAAATACCTATATTTTACTTAAGTACAGTACACCACCATCACTGACGCTTTGCAATCTCTGAATAAAGGCTGCTATACGCACCGAAGCTTGGAAGGTCAATTCCTAATTACCACATTAGTTTTTAGGACATTAATTTCCCCCCCGAGCAGAGCAGCTTGCTCTGCAATAATTGTATAAGCCCAAATTAGATAGGTTCAGAGTAATGGTTTTCATTAAAGACTTTGATTAAATTGCATTTGCAATATCACCATTCAATATGCTTTCACATCAATTATAGGCCCAGATGCAAAGTAGGCCTAAATGATGTTCATGCAGTCGAGCATTGCTGGTGCCTAACTATGAGCTGTCTGTGTAGCTATAAATGCATTTACCGGCAAATACATTTCCATGTTTGCGTAGCTGTTGAAAGTGGAGGTTTGTGATAGAACGATGTGAGGTATTGTATTGTTGTCCTTAAATCAGCACCTTTCAGGTCGAGACCCAAAAGAGAGATTGGGCATTGGGCGTTTGCCCACGAGGCCACGACCCAAACCAAACAATGAACAATCTACAAGCTAGTGGAAATAGCAGATCTAGTGCACAATGCGTCGCGCTGCGAGCTTATATATTGGCTGTTTTCACTACTTCTTCATTATTATTATTATTATTATTTTATTCATGTAATTGTAATTTCTTAGATTTGTACTATATACATACTTACTGTGTGTGTGTGTGTGTGTGTGTGTGTGTGTGTGTGTGTGTGTGTGTGTGTGTGTGTGTGTGTGTGTGTGTGTGTGTGTTTAAATAAAAAGGAAAAGAAAATGGGATTTTTACTCGATTCGTGACCCATAGAAAATTGGTCTGTGACCTACGCATGGGTCCCGACCCACAGTTTGGGAAACTGTGGGTCTTTAAATGGTTTAAGGCAAGTTCATGGATGAACTGGTCCGACAACAGCTGGTCCTTTATAGCTCTATGGACAACAGCACTGCAGCTAGTGATGGCTGTTGTGGTGCATGTAATTTCCCAACCAGCAGAGGGAGCCAGTGTACCAGTATTGATAGAGTTGAGCGTGGGGGGGAACTGAAGTAAATCAAGGCTAGTCCTCTCAGACCCCCTTTCCACCGGATAGGAACCGGTTCAGTTCTTTTTGGTTCTTAGTCGCCAAGAGCTCCAAAATTGGTGGGAAAAACTAGAGCTATATTAAATTGTTTATAGGTCAATACAAGTAAATTAATACATGATAACCCGTCCACAGTAGTAGCTTTTTCATATTTTCGATTATTTTGCATATTTTCCTACATAATGCCTCATTTGCATATTTAAAAATGTAAAATTTGTAAATTTTATGACAGGCAGAAACTGCCCCTCCCTATCTAAAGATTGGACAGCATTAGGATGTTGATATTGGCCAGTCAAAAATAGTTCATTTTCAGAATATTGTGCCCCTGTCTGGTCTAGGTCACACACACACCAAGTGGCTCAATACCACCATGAGAATCATAACCGGGACTATTCGCTCCACACCACTCCCCTGGCTCCCAGTATCATCAAACATAGGGCCCTCCACACATCCGGCGAGCAGCAGTCTCTCAAAGGATGCTTCAAAAGGTCAAAGACTCTCCCCACCTACCAATCCATGCAGACATATTCAACCATCCCACTGCTCGACTCTCATCTAGATTCTAGATGAGAGTTGAGCAGTGGGATGGTTGAATATGATTATAGATTCTAGAAGACCAATTTGGAAGAACCCCCCATCAGCTGACTTCACCATCCAATCAGAACCCCCCATCAGCTGACTTCACCATCCAATCAGAAGAACCCCCCATCAGCTGACTTCACCATCCAATCAGAAGAACCCCCCATCAGCTGACTTCACCATCCAATCAGAAGAACCCCCCATCAGCTGACTTCACCATCCAATCAGAAGAACCCCCCATCAGCTGACTTCACCATCCAATCAGAAGAACCCCCCATCAGCTGACTTCACCATCCAATCAGAAGAACCCCCCATCAGCTGACTTCACCATCCAATCAGAAGAACCCCCCATCAACTGTCTTCACCATCCAATCAGACTTTTGTTTTGGGAAGAAATATGTGCCCATGCATTCCCATGGTAATAGGCCTAAACTGAGATTATTGAAATTAAACACTCCCCTCAGAAGGCCTTATAAGGAATATAAATCACCTCTATGAGATTATAGGTAAACATACAGTATGATAGATTATAGGGAAACATACAGTATGATAGATTATAGGGAAACATACAGTATGACAGATTATAGGTAAACATACATTATGACAGATTATAGGTAAACATACATTATGATAGATTATAGGTAAACATAAAGTATGACAGATTATAGGGAAACATACATTATGATAGATTATAGGGAAACATACAGCATGACAGATTATAGGGAAACATACAGTATGATAGATTTTAGGTAAACATACATTATGATAGATTATAGGAAAACATACAGTATGATAGATTATAGGGAAACATACATTATGACAGATTATAGGGAAACATACATTATGATAGATTATAGGGAAACATACATTATGACAGATTATAGGGAAACATACATTATGACAGATTATAGGGAAACATACATTATAGGGAAACATACATTATGATAGATTATAGGTAAACATACAGTATGACAGATTATAGGTAAACATACATTATGATAGATTATAGGTAAACATACATTATGACAGATTATAGGGAAACATACATTATGATAGATTATAGGTAAACATACATTATGACAGATTATAGGGAAACATACATTATGATAGATTATAGGTAAACATACAGTATGACAGATTATAGGTAAACATACATTATGATAGATTATAGGTAAACATACATTATGACAGATTATAGGGAAACCTACATTATGATAGATTATGGTAAACATACAGTATGACAGATTATAGGTAAACATACATTATGATAGATTATAGGTAAACATACATTATGACAGATTATAGGTAAACATACATTATGATAGATTATAGGTAAACAGACATTATGATAGATTATAGGTAAACATACAGTATGATAGATTATAGGGAAACATACAGTATGACAGATTATAGGTAAACATACATTATGACAGATTATAGGTAAACATACATTATGATAGATTATAGGTAAACATACATTATGATAGATTATAGGTAAACATACAGTATGACAGATTATAGGTAAACATACATTATGATAGATTATAGGTAAACATACAGTATGACAGATTATAGGTAAACATACATTATGATAGATTATAGGGAAACATACATTATGACAGATTATAGGTAAACATACATTATGACAGATTATAGGTAAACATACAGTATGACAGATTATAGGTAAACATACAGTATGACAGATTATAGGTAAACATACATTATGACAGATTATAGGTAAACATACATTATGACAGATTATAGGTAAACATACATTATGACAGATTATAGGTAAACATACATTATGATAGATTATAGGTAAACATACAGTATGATAGATTATAGGTAAACATACAGTATGATAGATTATAGGTAAACATACATTATGATAGATTATAGGTAAACATACAGTATGATAGATTATAGGTAAACATACAGTATGATAGATTATAGGGAAACATACATTATGATAGATTATAGGTAAACATACAGTATGATAGATTATAGGGAAACATACATTATGATAGATTATAGGTAAACATACAGTATGATAGATTATAGGTAAACATACATTATGATAGATTATAGGTAAACATACATTATGATAGATTATAGGGAAACATACAGTATGATAGATTATAGGTAAACATACAGTATGACAGATTATAGGTAAACATACAGTATGACAGATTATAGGTAAACATACAGTATGACAGATTATAGGTAAACATACAGTATGATAGATTATAGGTAAACATACAGTATGATAGATTATAGGTAAACATACATTATGACAGATTATAGGTAAACATACATTATGATAGATTATAGGTAAACAGACATTATGATAGATTATAGGTAAACATACAGTATGATAGATTATAGGGAAACATACAGTATGACAGATTATAGGTAAACATACATTATGACAGATTATAGGTAAACATACATTATGATAGATTATAGGTAAACATACATTATGATAGATTATAGGTAAACATACAGTATGACAGATTATAGGTAAACATACATTATGATAGATTATAGGTAAACATACAGTATGACAGATTATAGGTAAACATACATTATGATAGATTATAGGGAAACATACATTATGACAGATTATAGGTAAACATACAGTATGATAGATTATAGGTAAACATACATTATGATAGATTATAGGGAAACATACAGTATGATAGATTATAGGTAAACATACAGTATGACAGATTATAGGTAAACATACAGTATGATAGATTATAGGTAAACATACAGTATGATAGATTATAGGTAAACATACATTATGACAGATTATAGGTAAACATACATTATGATAGATTATAGGTAAACAGACATTATGGTAGATTATAGGTAAACATACAGTATGATAGATTATAGGGAAACATACAGTATGACAGATTATAGGTAAACATACATTATGACAGATTATAGGTAAACATACATTATGATAGATTATAGGTAAACATACATTATGATAGATTATAGGTAAACATACAGTATGACAGATTATAGGTAAACATACATTATGATAGATTATAGGTAAACATACAGTATGACAGATTATAGGTAAACATACATTATGATAGATTATAGGGAAACATACATTATGACAGATTATAGGTAAACATACATTATGACAGATTATAGGTAAACATACAGTATGACAGATTATAGGTAAACATACAGTATGACAGATTATAGGTAAACATACATTATGACAGATTATAGGTAAACATACATTATGACAGATTATAGGTAAACATACATTATGACAGATTATAGGTAAACATACATTATGATAGATTATAGGTAAACATACAGTATGATAGATTATAGGTAAACATACAGTATGATAGATTATAGGTAAACATACATTATGATAGATTATAGGTAAACATACAGTATGATAGATTATAGGTAAACATACAGTATGATAGATTATAGGGAAACATACATTATGATAGATTATAGGTAAACATACAGTATGATAGATTATAGGGAAACATACATTATGATAGATTATAGGTAAACATACAGTATGATAGATTATAGGTAAACATACATTATGATAGATTATAGGTAAACATACATTATGATAGATTATAGGGAAACATACAGTATGATAGATTATAGGTAAACATACAGTATGACAGATTATAGGTAAACATACAGTATGACAGATTATAGGTAAACATACAGTATGACAGATTATAGGTAAACATACAGTATGATAGATTATAGGTAAACATACAGTATGATAGATTATAGGTAAACATACAGTATGATAGATTATAGGTAAACATACATTATGATAGATTATAGGGAAACATACAGTATGATAGATTATAGGTAAACATACAGTATGACAGATTATAGGTAAACATACATTATGATAGATTATAGGGAAACATACAGTATGATAGATTATAGGTAAACATACATTATGATAGATTATAGGTAAACATACATTATGATAGATTTTAGGTAAACATACAGTATGACAGATTATAGGTAAACATACATTATGATAGATTATAGGTAAACATACAGTATGACAGATTATAGGTAAACATACATTATGATAGATTATAGGTAAACATACAGTATGACAGATTATAGGTAAACATACAGTATGATAGATTATAGGTAAACATACAGTATGATAGATTATAGGTAAACATACATTATGATAGATTATAGGTAAACATACATTATGATAGATTATAGGTAAACATACATTATGATAGATTATAGGTAAACATACAGTATGACAGATTATAGGTAAACATACATTATGATAGATTATAGGTAAACATACAGTATGACAGATTATAGGTAAACATACATTATGATAGATTATAGGTAAACATACATTATGATAGATTATAGGTAAACATACATTATGATAGATTATAGGTAAACATGCATTATGATAGATTATAGGTAAACATACAGTATGACAGATTATAGGTAAACATACATTATGATAGATTATAGGTAAACATACAGTATGACAGATTATAGGTAAACATACATTATGATAGATTATAGGTAAACATACAGTATGACAGATTATAGGTAAACATACATTATGATAGATTATAGGGAAACATACATTATGATAGATTATAGGTAAACATACATTATGACAGATTATAGGTAAACATACAGTATGACAGATTATAGGTAAACATACAGTATGATAGATTATAGGTAAACATACATTATGATAGATTATAGGTAAACATACATTATGATAGATTATAGGTAAACATACATTATGATAGATTATAGGTAAACATACAGTATGATAGATTATAGGTAAACATACAGTATGATAGATTATAGGTAAACATACATTATGATAGATTATAGGTAAACATACAGTATGATAGATTATAGGTAAACATACAGTATGATAGATTATAGGGAAACATACATTATGATAGATTATAGGTAAACATACAGTATGATAGATTATAGGGAAACATACATTATGATAGATTATAGGTAAACATACAGTATGATAGATTATAGGTAAACATACATTATGATAGATTATAGGTAAACATACATTATGATAGATTATAGGGAAACATACAGTATGATAGATTATAGGTAAACATACAGTATGATAGATTATAGGGAAACATACATTATGATAGATTATAGGTAAACATACAGTATGATAGATTATAGGTAAACATACATTATGATAGATTATAGGTAAACATACATTATGATAGATTATAGGGAAACATACAGTATGATAGATTATAGGTAAACATACATTATGATAGATTATAGGGAAACATACATTATGATAGATTATAGGTAAACATACATTATGACAGATTATAGGTAAACATACATTATGATAGATTATAGGTAAACATACATTATGACAGATTATAGGGAAACATACAGTATGACAGATTATAGGTAAACATACAGTATGACAGATTATAGGTAAACATACAGTATGATAGATTATAGGTAAACATACATTATGATAGATTATAGGTAAACATACATTATGATAGATTATAGGTAAACATACAGTATGACAGATTATAGGTAAACATACATTATGATAGATTATAGGTAAACATACAGTATGACAGATTATAGGTAAACATACATTATGATAGATTATAGGTAAACATACATTATGACAGATTATAGGTAAACATACAGTATGACAGATTATAGGTAAACATACATTATGATAGATTATAGGTAAACATACATTATGATAGATTATAGGTAAACATACATTATGATAGATTATAGGTAAACATACAGTATGATAGATTATAGGTAAACATACAGTATGATAGATTATAGGTAAACATACATTATGATAGATTATAGGTAAACATACAGTATGATAGATTATAGGTAAACATACAGTATGATAGATTATAGGGAAACATACATTATGATAGATTATAGGTAAACATACAGTATGATAGATTATAGGGAAACATACATTATGATAGATTATAGGTAAACATACAGTATGATAGATTATAGGTAAACATACATTATGATAGATTATAGGTAAACATACATTATGATAGATTATAGGGAAACATACAGTATGATAGATTATAGGTAAACATACAGTATGATAGATTATAGGGAAACATACATTATGATAGATTATAGGTAAACATACAGTATGATAGATTATAGGTAAACATACATTATGATAGATTATAGGTAAACATACATTATGATAGATTATAGGGAAACATACAGTATGATAGATTGTAGGTAAACATACATTATGATAGATTATAGGGAAACATACATTATGATAGATTATAGGTAAACATACATTATGACAGATTATAGGTAAACATACATTATGATAGATTATAGGTAAACATACATTATGACAGATTATAGGGAAACATACAGTATGACAGATTATAGGTAAACATACAGTATGACAGATTATAGGTAAACATACAGTATGATAGATTATAGGTAAACATACATTATGATAGATTATAGGTAAACATACATTATGATAGATTATAGGTAAACATACAGTATGACAGATTCTAGGTAAACATACATTATGATAGATTCTAGGTAAACATACAGTATGACAGATTCTAGGTAAACATACATTATGATAGATTCTAGGTAAACATACAGTATGACAGATTATAGGTAAACATACATTATGATAGATTATAGGTAAACATACAGTATGATAGATTATAGGTAAACATACAGTATGACAGATTATAGGTAAACATACAGTATGATAGATTATAGGTAAACATACAGTATGATAGATTATAGGTAAACATACATTATGATAGATTATAGGTAAACATACAGTATGATAGATTATAGGTAAACATACAGTATGATAGATTATAGGTAAACATACAGTATGACAGATTATAGGTAAACATACAGTATGATAGATTATAGGTAAACATACAGTATGATAGATTATAGGTAAACATACATTATGATAGATTATAGGTAAACATACATTATGATAGATTATAGGTAAACATACATTATGATAGATTATAGGTAAACATACAGTATGACAGATTATAGGTAAACATACATTATGATAGATTATAGGTAAACATACAGTATGACAGATTATAGGTAAACATACATTATGATAGATTATAGGGAAACATACATTATGATAGATTATAGGTAAACATACATTATGACAGATTATAGGTAAACATACAGTATGACAGATTATAGGTAAACATACAGTATGACAGATTATAGGTAAACATACATTATGACAGATTATAGGTAAACATACATTATGACAGATTATAGGTAAACATACATTATGATAGATTATAGGTAAACATACAGTATGATAGATCATAGGTAAACATACAGTATGATAGATTATAGGTAAACATACATTATGATAGATTATAGGTAAACATACAGTATGATAGATTATAGGTAAACATACAGTATGATAGATTATAGGGAAACATACATTATGATAGATTATAGGGAAACATACAGTATGATAGATTATAGGGAAACATACATTATGATAGATTATAGGTAAACATACAGTATGATAGATTATAGGTAAACATACATTATGATAGATTATAGGTAAACATACATTATGATAGATTATAGGGAAACATACAGTATGATAGATTATAGGTAAACATACAGTATGACAGATTATTTGATTCATGTTATTTAATTTTTATAGCCTACATGACATGGGTTGTTTCATTTATTTTTATTTACTTTTTTCAAGCACATATGTGCCACTGACACTTTATGAAGCCCTGGTAGGCCATTTGAAACAAACATCTGTCCAAACAAATCACACTTTTAACTGCTATAATGTGATTGTGAAAAGCCTCTATAGTCTAGTATAGACTATATTTTAAATATAGTCTATACTAGACTATAGAGACTGTATAGAAACACTGTAAAGACTGCATCTTTCTTGAGTACATCCAGATATAGTATAGAGTCTATAATAGACTCTATACTATATGTGGATGTACTCAAGAAAGATGCAGGAGCGCAAAGCACCAACGAGCTGGCCGGATGTATGGAGAACCGGGATGACTGGAGGCGACGATGGAAGGCTCGTCTGAGGATGACCTAGAGAGATATACTGTATATAGGCCTACTGTACTAAGCCTACAGTGTTAAATATTAAACATATGAACAACAACAATAACCCAGCTGTGATGGGACAATCTGCACATTGTCACAATGCATTCTATATAGGCTGCTTAACTTAGGCCAGTGGTTCCCAAACTTTTTCATATCAAGGACCCCCAAATTGACACTAATCAGCCCGCAGACCCCATTTGAAAAGATATGCCAGGGACCCCTGCAGAGTGATTCTCAACCCGTTTAATTTCAAGGACCCCCAGTTTGACATGCATTTAATGGCATTTCTATCTCCCCAATTTATTATGTAAAATCACTGTTAGTTAGGGTCCATTTGGTTCCATTTGTAAACTCTCAGAGTTACAGATCCATAAGGGTTCCAAACTAGCTGGGGACCCCCTGGAACTCCCTGAAGGACCCCTGGGTGTCCCCGGACCCCACTTTGGGAACTGTGGTGGAAAATTCACTAAGGAATAAGAATATAGAACTGACAAGTAATGAAATAAGAATAGAGTTGAAAAGTTAAAGTACAAGTTTATTTGAAGGATCCGTAGAGAGTACAAAACCAAAGTACAGAGTTCAGAAAATGACAAAGTACAAAGACAAAGTCAAAGTGATCGACAAAGGTTTCCTATAGCTCTTCTGACTGAGCATACATTTGTGCCTCTTCTTATACCCTCCTGCTGAGGTACACAGATGCTTGTATCAGCAAAATCTTCAAGAACAAAAGGGGAAGTTGAATGGGACAGAAGTGATGGGTCAAAAGGGTGGCGGGTCATTGATAGTTGAGAGATGTGCTTAGTTCCTTATCTAGTTTCCTGTCTTGCGACTTCACCTTTTCTAGGGAGCTATAGGCCCTATAGACACCCACAGTGCCACACAGCACTTTCGCTGGCTGTCCATGGGGCCTCTTTGGGGCCTCTTCCAGACTTCCTGTTTGCTCCCTGGCCTGACTGACAACTAGATAATATCTGATTGATTGATTGATTGAAGAATGTATTAACAGTTTGCAGAATTACAGTACATTTCAAGCACAAACTCAATACAAAGGCTGTTAACTGTGAGTGGACGACCCAATTAAGCATTACACTTGTTTCCAATAGGGTCCACCATGTTCAAATCATCAAAACATTTAGAGACGTACAAATAGACACTTCTATAGACAGAACAGGAATTCATCATAAAGAATCAAGCATTCCCACACAACAAGGTTTTATGACGGGGGGGGTTGAAGGGAAAACACCTGACAGATGGAGATAATAGTAAAGCATATATTTTTACTTCACAGAACCACTAGCTGACTTAGGCTACATGCATGTGTAGCCCCCTGCCAAGACTCAGCCTGCAACAGCTCTGCCAATCTTGGCACGGTAGGTTGTGCGTTGGTCTGGCAAGTGGGAGGCCCGGGTGCTACACATGCATATAGCCTGTGAGAAATAAATATAAAAATAGCCTAATACAATACATTTTGTACACACGGTACCATGCAATTTATTCTTTAATTTGAATATATAAAAGAATGAGTGACCTATATAATGGTCCATTTGGACTGCAGAAAAAAGGGAAAGAAGAAGAAATTAAAGTTTGAAGAAACTCACCCGTTTTTATATTCCAATTAATGCTGTCCTCCCTTGTTATTATATTAAGTCCAGTCTTCCTAAAGGGTAATTTCACTTTCAAATAAAATAAATATATTCATATTTTTATAAATATAAAAGATGAACAAAGTTGAAGAAAAACCACGGCCCCTTCACGCATTTAGAAGGACATTATCAGTCACTCACATGCATGGAACCAATTAAGGACGGGGGTTTTCAATGACATTATTATGGTTTAAATTGGAGTTTGAAGTTACAGTTACAAACATGTTTGAAAGTGAAACATCCTTTTAAATAATGGAACTAATGCTCCATAGACAGTCTACTTATCCACAACTACAGAGACGCGTGCCGTGCGTCGTCATGATGGCAGATTATTGGTCATTCTTTGACGGAGTTTTGTTGAGTCTTGGATTTGGTCAGCCACCGTAATAGGTATCCGTTTCTCCTGGATGGGACAGGACAGCAGATCAGATGTAGACTACTAGGATAACAGTCAAGGTGTCACGTACTGTCAACAAGCACAGCCACAGACGGCTGCCGTTGTTTGTAGGTCTAACCGCGTGTGACTCACTGTTGGCACTCTGCCGTTTCAAGTGAAGAGAGAGGCGCTCCACCTATTGGAAGACCAACTTCCTAGCCTCCGTTACACTAGTCGCGTCGTGCTGCCTGCATGCACTGCAGCACTAGTGAGTAGTGCATGCAGGGGCAGGCAGCACGACGCGTTGTGAGCTTGCAGATCGGTTATTTTCGGTCACTATAGGCTAATTTAGTCTAGCTACTGGTAAGAGACAGCCTGGGTCAGGGTAGGCCTACTAACGTACGTATAATTTGTTTTTCTCTTCAAAATAAAATTGAGAAAACAAGAAAATATTTTAAAACATAAAATGAAACAACAGAACACAGGCCTTTGCACATTAAAACTATAAATTAGGCTAAGCATTTCAATTATGCTCTACAACACACATTCAATTCAATTCAACTTTATTAGCAGACTCAGGTCCATAGGGATACATACACGGGGTAACATACAAGAGATACAACAGGCAATAAAAATCATAAAAGCATGTAAAACAAATACAAAACTTACATAACTTAACCCACAGGTAGAACATACAGGCATTTTAGCCAGTGTACCCTTAAACTAGATGTATAACGTGAACAGCTCACTGAGGGGCTTGAAAGCGCTACAATGATACTGTTTGTTGACACATCCAGCCTTCATGAATTTAAACATTAGATTTCTTAGGAGTGCTTTAAAAGTCCTCACTCCAGCAGTGACAAACATCTGGCTAGCACTGCCCCCTCTGGGTTGTTTAAGAAGTATTCTCATGGCATCATTATATGCAACTTGCAACCTGTGCATGCTAGACTTTTTATAACATGACCACAGGTGTGCAGTATAAAGCGGTGTGCAATATGCCTTGAACAAGGACACTTTCACTTTAGTGGAACAATGACAGAACTTTCGGGCAATAGTGTTTGCTTGAGCATACAGCTTCCGACATTGTCTGTAAATATCATCGTCATCTGTCATTTGATCCGTAATAAAATGGCCAAGATATTTATACTTATTCCAGACCTCAAGACTATTGTCTGATAGTTTAAAGGTAGGAAAGTTAAGGCGTTTGTCCTCTTTAGTTCTACATATTAGAACAGCGCTTTTGCTAGCATTATATTTTATATCATGTTGCACACCATATTCAGAGCAAACATCAAGGAGCTGTTGTAGACCAGCACTACTGGGACTGAGGACCACCAGGTCATCTGCATACATCAGATGGTTTACTAGTGTTTCTCCGACCATGCATCCTGTGTTACAGGTTCTCAGTTGAGCAGACAAACCATCCATATATAAATTAAATAAGATAGGAGATAAAAATTCCCCCTTGCCTCACGCCATTGCTTACACCAAATGGAGCTGATATACTCTCTCCCCATTTGACCTGCATGGTCTGGTGGGCATACCAGTAGGCCAGGACCCTCACAATAAAACCGGGCACTCCTCTTTGCTTCATTTTCATAAAGAGCTTATTATGGTTAATCCTATCGAAGGCACGGGACGCATCAATAAAACACATGAGGACTGATGAATTACTGGACTTGTATTTGCTCACAATTTCCTTGAGAGCAAAAATACAAAGGTCAGTACCATGCTTTGGTTTAAAACCAAACTGGTTATCAAAGGAGTGGATATACTCAGTTACTCTATCCAGTAGAATTCTGTGAGGTCAGGGGTAAAAAAAACGCCCATTTCCAGACCAAAGTGGACGCTGGACAAAAGATGGACAAAAGACGGCTCTTCGTATCAACTGGTGTGACATATGCACACGTCCAGGGAGACCTCCTCTACAACACCACACCCTCCGCTAAGCGGGAGAGGTGTAAACAATAAATTGGCATGCCATCTAGTGAGGTCAGAGGTAAAAAAAAAAAAGCCCATTTCCAGACCAAAGTGGACGCTGGACCAAAGATGGACAAAAGACGGCTCTTCGTCAACTGGTGTGACATATGCACACGTCCAGGGAGACCTCCTCTACAACACCACACCCTCCGCTAAGCGGGAGAGGTGTAAAAAATAAATTGGCATGCCTGGCTCTAGTGAGGTCAGAGGTAAAAAAAAACCTGCCCATTTCCAGACCAAAGTGGACGCTGGACAAAAGACGGCTCTTCGTATCAACTGGCAGCATTTATACATTTAGTTATATTTTAAATGTTTTTTTCGTTTTTTTTTTTTTTTACAGAGAAGCATAATGTGTGTTGTAGAGCATCATTCAAATGCTTCATTTATAGTTTATAAGATGGATGATGGAAGAATAAAATTATATTCTCCAATTGTTAAACTTATTGTAATTTAAGTGCATAAGATCTACAGTATAAGGGTCCATTTGGTTCCCAACTCTCCATCATTTAGCTGGGGACCACATTTAGCTGGTTGGAACTGGAACTGGTTGAAAACTTTTCGGGACATTAACATTTTTAACAATTCTAAACAAAGACAGATCTATAGATCTACAAGCTCACAGATTCACAAGCTCACAACTTCTATCATCTAAAAGCTCACAGTGCGTCGCATCTTATAATTATGGTAGGCAATCTGAGAATCCATCGGCAAATAAAGGAGAAACAGCGCCCTCTTTTGCTTTAGTAGTTGATGCGCGTCAGTCTGTCTCTATAGAGACTATAAAATAGATGACGCCCCCAAGCCTAGTATAAGCAATTTAAAAATACATATAGCCTATCATGAATGCGTTCTTACATCGTCTTTACAATAACTGTAATGTAATAATAATACTAACTAGAAACAAATCGCTGCAAGCAGCGATAAGGCAGGACCAAGCAGGAAGGCAATAAGAATAATATGCACAAGAAACATGGAAGACTAAACTTGAGAAAAAGACCATGGAATTTGTGACAGGGTCGGTTTTTTATAGTGGGGGGCAGGTAAGGGTTCTTGAAGACTCAAGAGCTCTACCGAGCTAACAAGCAAAATCATTCAGTGTTTTTGTAGCAAGTTGCGCAAGGATAACTAATAAGGTGGGTATAAAGATTTATGAATTGACTGCGTATAAACCAGAAATTATACCAGATTCGGATGAGGAGCTCAATGAGTGAAAACTAATGAAATGAGTCTGAAACAGGGATTAAAGGTTAACTGAAAAAATATTATTAAACTTCAGAGAAAATAAACAGCTTTGAACATTCATGAAAAACAAACAAATGGGGCCCACTTTAAGTTGTTGACTTGAAAAGTCCCAGTTCAGTACCTATTCAGTTCAGGGAAAGCAGTCTCTTTCTCCAATTTGGAGAACCAGATTACCACATTTGTGGGTGAAGGGGGGTTCAGAGTTCCGGGTCGGCTCACCATCCATGCAAGGGAATCCTTTCAGGACACAAAAAACCTGAACTGAAAGGCCAGGTGTCCAAATCAGTCTTTGTTTCAAAATCACTGTTGTACAACATCAAATAATCTATCAATTCATGAGTAAAGAACCTGATTTGATCAGGATCAAGTTCTTTGTACATGTTTCCCACTAAACAAATCAGTTTCTAGCATTGTTAAAAGGCCCTTTAAACTTGGGCTAACATAAAAGGACACAAAGTCAGATCAAAAGTTTACAAAGATATTACACATTTATTTAAAATCCTGCATTGCAAAACAGGGACTGATGGACACCCAAAATAATACTTACGACCAGCCCATCTGAAACTTAACTAATAACAGCAACAAAAAGGGAACACAACTGTTCAGTTTGGGTGTTTGGGAGACAATGAGCTGCTGGTCACAGCTCCTCTTATATAGCCTGCAACTAAAGAACAGAAATCTGTGATCAGGTGATTGACAGTTGAGGCACTTTAGACCAGCAGAGCCACAGGCACTACAACAGAACAAAGTAAAGACAAAATGTCACAAAACGGCAATTTTCATTGGCTCATAAAACCTTAATTTTTCACTTAAAAAAACATACACGTGTAGAAGTTTTCGTGCATTTTGATCAAAGATCCTGGGAGGAGATGCATTTTAATTGATTTTCATATAATTCAAAATGGCGGGTGATCTAGAGGTCAGAGGTCAAAAGTAAGAGCACAATACTTGTTCGAGGTTTCATTGCTGACAGTCATACGGTTCATGAGCTATGCTAGACCTAGAATGCCTGTGATCATTTAATTAACTTCGAAAATGTTCATGTATCATAGGCATAGAACGGTCGCTACTGTCCCTGGTTGAATTCAATTGTGTGCGGCCTGAATGTGATAAATGCTCCGTTTGTACTCACCCATTAAATAATTCCAAAAACGTGGAATGAAATATGGTCCTCTAGTTTTATATCCATGTGAAAGTTCTGGCACAAAACGTGTATTTAGTAAATTATCTCCACTTTTTCAAGAGATGCACACGGACGTCTTTCTCTCCGGGCGAGGGGGGACTGGAATGATCGATGAACTGATTTTAGACGTCATCACCAATTGACAAGGGAAACACAAAAGTTTGGGTCACACAATTGGCAGGTGGTGTGATTAATTACCCAGCACCTATCGCAAGGCACCTGCCCCTCGCCCGGAGAGAAAGACGTCCGTGTGCATCTCTTGAAAAAGTGGAGATAATTTACTAAATACACGTTTTGTGCCAGAACTTTCACATGGATATAAAACTAGAGGACCATATTTCATTCCACGTTTTTGGAATTATTTAATGGGTGAGTACAAACGGAGCATTTATCACATTCAGGCCGCACACAATTGAATTCAACCAGGGACAGTAGCGACCGTTCTATGCCTATGATACATGAAAATTTACGAAGTTAATTAAATGATCACAGGCATTCTAGGTCTAGAGCTATGCGTGGTCAAAGTTTGCATTTTCAATATAGCGCCACCCTTTGGCCAATGGTTGTGGCCTGTGGGCTTCGCATCCTCACCGTTTGGCATGGCCCTCTACCATATCTCCAAATTTCGCGATAACCGACTGCACGGTTCAGCCAGAACTGCTATTTTTGGCGGAAGACTACAAAAACTGCTTGGTCCTTTAATAATGTAATGTAATAATAATTATTTAATTAACGACACCTTTATTCTGAAGGCAACCGGATGTCTTATATTTGCTAGCTCCCAAACAGGAAATTCTAGATTTGCCAAAAAAACAGTGCCCTGATTTCCAATGTTTACAGACATTCAGAATAACGAAAGACAAGCCTGTGTTCTGTTGTTTCATTTTAGGTTTAAACAGGGGTGAAAGTGGGCCGGGACGGTCCGGAGCTCCGACCCGGTAAGACATGACCGGCCGGAGCGCACCGGAGCTATCAAAATACTATATTAAATAACCTGCCAAAACGCATGTCCAAGAGGAAAACAATCAAAACATAATCTACTAACGTCAGAATCGGGGTTTCTTAATAAAAAGTGCTTCTGAATTGTAACAGTGTGTTTGTGTCAGCCAGCGTAATGATCCGTTGTTATTTTAATAATCCACCACCGCACGGCACGGACTGGAGGAGAAGAGTTTGGTTTCTCCCTTCGGTTCGCTCGCAGCAGCGCCGTGCAGACAGTACCAGTTCACTTTGCAGGTTGGAAATCCGCTATAGAGCGGATACGGAAACGGACGTTTGTCTGACTAAGGTATACGTGCAAATGACCGGATATAGAAGGCGGGCTCTCTAATCCACTAACGTTCAAACCATGTTTCTGGTTGGCTGACAAGACTGGCACAACGCAATACTTAGTTCTGATTGGTTCATAAAAAACAAAAAAAACAAAACAGGAAACTAATAATGAAATGCCGGTGGCAACTGTTTTGAGAAGTAAACTAAAAAGTCAGCAGAAGAATGCGCTAAAAATATATATATAAGCTAAATGGCAACGCAACCAACATTAGCTCAGCTCTTTAAGAGAAAGGAAAGAGTTGAAGAAGATAATGTCATTAAAGACAAAGTTAGAAAAACAACCAAGACCATACAGTTGCATGACATACACCGTCTCCACACCATAGCGCAAAACATTCTTAAGCTGCGCACTTCTTAAGCTGCGCGCAGCTTAAATTCTGAGTTTTTAGACAGCTGGTGGATGGAAAAGAAGCTCCACCTCCGCGGAAGACTTGAGCGGAGGAGAGCGTTTCCGGGAATCTGGCCGTCGCGCAAGAATTCAGCGGAGGTGGAGCTTAATTTCCATCCACCAGCTGTCTAAAAACTCAAGCTTTAAGCAGCGCGCAGCCGAGAACGTGCGCAGCTCTTTTGACCGTGTGGCAGCACCTAGAGAGTGACTTACACCGTCTCCACACCATAGCGCAAAACTTTCTTAAGCTGCGCACTTCTTAAGCTGCGCGCAGCTTAAATTCCGAGTTTTTAGACAGCTGGTGGATGGAAAAGAAGCTCCACCTCCGCTGAAGACTTGAGCGGAGGAGAGCGTTTCCGGGAATCTGGCCGTCGCGCAAGAATTCGGCGGAGGTGGAGCTTAATTTCCATCCACCAGCTGTCTAAAAACTCAAGCTTTAAGCTGCGCGCAGCCGAGAACGTGCGCAGCTCTTTTGACCGTGTGGCAGCACCTAGATGGGGAGGAGGAGGCAGAAGTGGCAGCAGGACCAGCATCAAGCACAGGTAATAATAATAATAATAATATTATGAAATTCCTGATATTATATCAGGAATTTTATAGCACAGTATAACTGCAAAAAAAAGCAGTTTTCTATGCATTTCAGGGGTACTGTGGGTTTACTTTGAACCCCAAATGTTATTGGCACAGTATAAAAAAAAGCAGTTTTCTATGCATTTCAGGGGTACTGTGGGGTTTTTTGAACCCCCAATTTTTTTATTGGCTGTGCCAAAAAAAAGCAGTTTTCTATGCATTTCAGGGGTACTGTGGGGTTTTTTGAACCCCCAATTTTTTTATTGGCTGTGCCAAAAAAAAGCAGTTTTCTATGCATTTCAGGGGTACTGTGGTGTTTTTTGAACCCCCAATTTTTTTATTGGCTGTGCCAAAAAAAGCAGTTTTCTATGCATTTCAGGGGTACTGTGGGTTTTTTTGAACCCCCAACTTTTTTTATTGGCTGTGCAAAAAAAAAAGCAGTTTTCTATGCATTTCAGGGTTACTGTGGGGTTTTTTAAACCCCCAATTTTTGTATTGGCTGTGCCAAAAAAAAGCAGTTTTCTATGCATTTCAGGGGTACTGTGGGGTTTTTTGAACCCCCAATTTTTTTATTGGCTGTGCAAAAAAAAACAGTTTTCTATGCATTTCAGGGGTACTGTGGGGTTTTTTGAACCCCCAATTTTTTTATTGGCTGTGCCAAAAAAAAAGCAGTTTTCTATGCATTTCAGGGGTACTGTGGGGTTTTTTGAACCCCCAATTTTCTTATTGGCTGTGCCAAAAAAAAGCAGTTTTCTATGCATTTCAGGGGTACTGTGGGGTTTTTTGAACCCCCAATTTTTTTATTGGCTGTGCCAAAAAAAAGCAGTTTTCTATGCATTTCAGGGGTACTGTGGGGTTTTTTTAACCCCCAATTTTTGTATTGGCTGTGCCAAAAAAAAGCAGTTTTCTATGCATTTCAGGGGTACTGTGGGGTTTTTTGAACCCCCAATTTTTGTATTGGCTGTGCCAAAAAAAAAGCAGTTTTCTATGCATTTCAGGGGTACTGTGGGGTTTTTTGAACCCCCAATTTTTTTATTGGCTGTGCCAAAAAAAAGCAGTTTTCTATGCATTTCAGGGGTACTGTGGGGTTTTTTGAACCCCCAATTTTTTTATTGGCTGTGCCAAAAAAAAGCAGTTTTCTATGCATTTCAGGGGTACTGTGGGGTTTTTTGAACCCCCAATTTTTTTATTGGCTGTGCCAAAAAAAAGCAGTTTTCTATGCATTTCAGGGGTACTGTGGGGTTTTTTGAACCCCCAATTATTTTATTGGCTGTGCCAAAAAAAAGCAGTTTTCTATGCATTTCAGGGGTACTGTGGGGTTTTTTGAACCCCCAATTTTTTTATTGGCTGTGCCAAAAAAAAGCAGTTTTCTATGCATTTCAGGGGTACTGTGGGGTTTTTTGAACCCCCAATTTTTTTTTTGGCTGTGCCAAAAAAAAGCAGTTTTCTATGCATTTCAGGGGTACTGTGGGGTTTTTTGAACCCCCAATTTTTTTATTGGCTGTGCCAAAAAAAAAGCAGTTTTCTATGCATTTCAGGGGTACTGTGGGGTTTTTTGAACCCCCAATTTTTTTATTGGCTGTGCCAAAAAAAATAAGTTTTCTATGCATTTCAGGGGTACTGTGGGGTTTTTTGAACCCCCAATTTTTTTATTGGCTGTGCCAAAAAAAAGCAGTTTTCTATGCATTTCAGGGGTACTGTGGGTTTTTTTGAACCCCCAATTTTTTTATTGGCTGTGCCAAAAAAAAGCAGTTTTCTATGCATTTCAGGGGTACTGTGGGGTTTTTTGAACCCCCAATTTTTTTTATTGGCTGTGCCAAAAAAAAAGCAGTTTTCTATGCATTTCAGGGGTACTGTGGGGTTTTTTGAACCCCCAATTTTTTTATTGGCTGTGCCAAAAAAAAGCAGTTTTCTATGCATTTCAGGGGTACTGTGGGGTTTTTTGAACCCCCAATTTTTTTATTGGCTGTGCCAAAAAAAAGCAGTTTTCTATGCATTTCAGGGGTACTGTGGGGTTTTTTGAACCCCCAATTTTTTTATTGGCTGTGCCAAAAAAAAGCAGTTTTCTATGCATTTCAGGGGTACTGTGGGGTTTTTTGAACCCCCAATTTTTTTATTGGCTGTGCCAAAAAAAATAAGTTTTCTATGCATTTCAGGGGTACTGTGGGGTTTTTTGAACCCCCAATTTTTTTATTGGCTGTGCCAAAAAAAAGCAGTTTTCTATGCATTTCAGGGGTACTGTGGGTTTTTTTGAACCCCCAATTTTTTTATTGGCTGTGCCAAAAAAAAGCAGTTTTCTATGCATTTCAGGGGTACTGTGGGGTTTTTTGAACCCCCAATTTTTTTATTGGCTGTGCCAAAAAAAAGCAGTTTTCTATGCATTTCAGGGGTACTGTGTTTTTTTTTTTTGAACCCCCAACTTTTTTTATTGGCTGTGCCAAAAAAAAAGCAGTTTTCTATGCATTTCAGGGGTACTGTGGGGTTTTTTGAACCCCCAATTTTTTTATTGGCTGTGCCAAAAAAAAAGCAGTTTTCTATGCATTTCAGGGGTACTGTGGGGTTTTTTGAACCCCCAATTTTTTTATTGGCTGTGCCAAAAAAAAAGCAGTTTTCTATGCATTTCAGGGGTACTGTGGGGTTTTTTGAACCCCCAATTTTTTTATTGGCTGTGCCAAAAAAAAGCAGTTTTCTATGCATTTCAGGGGTACTGTGGGGTTTTTTGAACCCCCAATTTTTGTATTGGCTGTGCCAAAAAAAAGCAGTTTTCTATGCATTTCAGGGGTACTGTGGGGTTTTTTGAACCCCCAATTTTTGTATTGGCTGTGCCAAAAAAAAGCAGTTTTCTATGCATTTCAGGGGTACTGTGGGGTTTTTTGAACCCCCAATTCAAAAAAATAAGCAGTTTTCTATGCATTTCAGGGGTACTGTGGGGTTTTTTGAACCCCCAATTTTTTTATTGGCTGTGCCAAAAAAAATAAGTTTTCTATGCATTTCAGGGGTACTGTGGGGTTTTTTGAACCCCCAATTTTTTTATTGGCTGTGCCAAAAAAAAGCAGTTTTCTATGCATTTCAGGGGTACTGTGGGTTTTTTTGAACCCCCAATTTTTTTATTGGCTGTGCCAAAAAAAAGCAGTTTTCTATGCATTTCAGGGGTACTGTGGGGTTTTTTGAACCCCCAATTTTTTGTATTGGCTGTGCCAAAAAAAAAGCAGTTTTCTATGCATTTCAGGGGTACTGTGGGGTTTTTTGAACCCCCAATTTTTGTATTGGCTGTGCCAAAAAAAAGCAGTTTTCTATGCATTTCAGGGGTACTGTGGGGTTTTTTGAACCCCCAATTCAAAAAAATAAGCAGTTTTCTATGCATTTCAGGGGTACTGTGGGGTTTTTTGAACCCCCAATTTTTTTATTGGCTGTGCCAAAAAAAATAAGTTTTCTATGCATTTCAGGGGTACTGTGGGGTTTTTTGAACCCCCAATTTTTTTATTGGCTGTGCCAAAAAAAAGCAGTTTTCTATGCATTTCAGGGGTACTGTGGGTTTTTTTGAACCCCCAATTTTTTTATTGGCTGTGCCAAAAAAAAGCAGTTTTCTATGCATTTCAGGGGTACTGTGGGGTTTTTTGAACCCCCAATTTTTTTTATTGGCTGTGCCAAAAAAAAAGCAGTTTTCTATGCATTTCAGGGGTACTGTGGGGTTTTTTTAACCCCCAATTTTTGTATTGGCTGTGCCAAAAAAAAGCAGTTTTCTATGCATTTCAGGGGTACTGTGGGTTTTTTTTAACCCCCAATTTTTTTATTGGCTGTGCCAAAAAAAACAGTTTTCTATGCATTTCAGGGGTACTGTGGGGTTTTTTGAACCCCCAATTTTTTTATTGGCTGTGCCAAAAAAAAGCAGTTTTCTATGCATTTCAGGGGTACTGTGGGGTTTTTTGAACCCCCAATTTTTTTATTGGCTGTGCCAAAAAAAAGCAGTTTTCTATGCATTTCAGGGGTACTGTGGGGTTTTTTGAACCCCCAATTTTTTGTATTGGCTGTGCCAAAAAAAAAGCAGTTTTCTATGCATTTCAGGGGTACTGTGGGGTTTTTTGAACCCCCAATTTTTGTATTGGCTGTGCCAAAAAAAAGCAGTTTTCTATGCATTTCAGGGGTACTGTGGGGTTTTTTGAACCCCCAATTCAAAAAAATAAGCAGTTTTCTATGCATTTCAGGGGTACTGTGGGGTTTTTTGAACCCCCAATTTTTTTATTGGCTGTGCCAAAAAAAATAAGTTTTCTATGCATTTCAGGGGTACTGTGGGGTTTTTTGAACCCCCAATTTTTTTATTGGCTGTGCCAAAAAAAAGCAGTTTTCTATGCATTTCAGGGGTACTGTGGGTTTTTTTGAACCCCCAATTTTTTTATTGGCTGTGCCAAAAAAAAGCAGTTTTCTATGCATTTCAGGGGTACTGTGGGGTTTTTTGAACCCCCAATTTTTTTTATTGGCTGTGCCAAAAAAAAAGCAGTTTTCTATGCATTTCAGGGGTACTGTGGGGTTTTTTTAACCCCCAATTTTTGTATTGGCTGTGCCAAAAAAAAGCAGTTTTCTATGCATTTCAGGGGTACTGTGGGTTTTTTTTAACCCCCAATTTTTTTATTGGCTGTGCCAAAAAAAACAGTTTTCTATGCATTTCAGGGGTACTGTGGGGTTTTTTGAACCCCCAATTTTTTTATTGGCTGTGCCAAAAAAAAGCAGTTTTCTATGCATTTCAGGGGTACTGTGGGGTTTTTTGAACCCCCAATTTTTTTATTGGCTGTGCCAAAAAAAATAAGTTTTCTATGCATTTCAGGGGTACTGTGGGGTTTTTTGAACCCCCAATTTTTTTATTGGCTGTGCCAAAAAAAAGCAGTTTTCTATGCATTTCAGGGGTACTGTGGGTTTTTTTGAACCCCCAATTTTTTTATTGGCTGTGCCAAAAAAAAGCAGTTTTCTATGCATTTCAGGGGTACTGTGGGGTTTTTTGAACCCCCAATTTTTTTATTGGCTGTGCCAAAAAAAAGCAGTTTTCTATGCATTTCAGGGGTACTGTGGTTTTTTTTTTTGAACCCCCAACTTTTTTTATTGGCTGTGCCAAAAAAAAAGCAGTTTTCTATGCATTTCAGGGGTACTGTGGGGTTTTTTGAACCCCCAATTTTTTTATTGGCTGTGCCAAAAAAAAAAAGCAGTTTTCTATGCATTTCAGGGGTACTGTGGGGTTTTTTGAACCCCCAATTTTTTTATTGGCTGTGCCAAAAAAAATGCAGTTTTCTATGCATTTCAGGGGTACTGTGGGGTTTTTTGAACCCCCATTTTTTTTATTGGCTGTGCCAAAAAAAAGCAGTTTTCTATGCATTTCAGGGGTACTGTGGGGTTTTTTTAACCCCCAATTTCTTTATTGGCTGTGCCAAAAAAAAGCAGTTTCCTATGCATTTCAGGGGTACTGTGGGGTTTTTTGAACCCCCAATTTTTTTATTGGCTGTGCCAAAAAAAAGCAGTTTTCTATGCATTTCAGGGGTACTGTGGGGTTTTTTGAACCCCCAATTTTTTTATTGGCTGTGCCAAAAAAAAAAGCAGTTTTCTATGCATTTCAGGGGTACTGTGGGGTTTTTTGAACCCCCAATTTTTGTATTGGCTGTGCCAAAAAAAAAGCAGTTTTCTATGCATTTCAGGGGTACTGTGGGGTTTTTTGAACCCCCAATTTTTTTATTGGCTGTGCCAAAAAAAAGCAGTTTTCTATGCATTTCAGGGGTACTGTGGGGTTTTTTGAACCCCCAATTTTTTTATTGGCTGTGCCAAAAAAAAAAGCAGTTTTCTATGCATTTCAGGGGTACTGTGGGGTTTTTTGAACCCCCAATTTTTTTATTGGCTGTGCCAAAAAAATAAGCAGTTTTCTATGCATTTCAGGGGTACTGTGGGGTTTTTTGAACCCCCAACTTTTTTTATTGGCTGTGCCAAAAAAAAGCAGTTTTCTATGCATTTCAGGGGTACTGTGGGGTTTTTTGAACCCCCAATTATTTTATTGGCTGTGCCAAAAAAATGCAGTTTTCTATGCATTTCAGGGGTACTGTGGGGTTTTTTGAACCCCCAATTTTTTTATTGGCTGTGCCAAAAAAAAAGCAGTTTTCTATGCATTTCAGGGGTACTGTGGGGTTTTTTGAACCCCCAATTTTTTTATTGGCTGTGCAAAAAAAAAGCAGTTTTCTATGCATTTCAGGGGTTCTGTGGGGTTTTTTGAACCCCCAATTTTTGTATTGGCTGTGCCAAAAAAAAACAGTTTTCTATGCATTTCAGGGGTACTGTGGGGTTTTTTGAACCCCCAATTTTTTTATTGGCTGTGCCAAAAAAAAAGCAGTTTTCTATGCATTTCAGGGGTACTGTGGGGTTTTTTGAACCCCCAATTTTTTTATTGGCTGTGCCAAAAAAAAAAGCAGTTTTCTATGCATTTCAGGGGTACTGTGGGGTTTTTTGAACCCCCAATTTTTTTATTGGCTGTGCCAAAAAAAAAAAGCAGTTTTCTATGCATTTCAGGGGTACTGTGGGGTTTTTTGAACCCCCAATTTTTTTATTGGCTGTGCCAAAAAAAAAAAGCAGTTTTCTATGCATTTCAGGGGTACTGTGGGGTTTTTTGAACCCCCAATTTTTGTATTGGCTGTGCCAAAAAAAAAGCAGTTTTCTATGCATTTCAGGGGTACTGTGGGGTTTTTTGAACCCCCAATTTTTTTATTGGCTGTGCCAAAACAAAAAGCAGTTTTCTATGCATTTCAGGGGTACTGTGGGGTTTTTTGAACCCCCAATTTTTGTATTGGCTGTGCCAAAAAAAAAAGCAGTTTTCTATGCATTTCAGGGGTACTGTGGGGTTTTTTGAACCCCCAATTTTTGTATTGGCTGTGCCAAAAAAAAAGCAGTTTTCTATGCATTTCAGGGGTACTGTGGGGTTTTTTGAACCCCCAATTTCTTTATTGGCTGTGCCAAAAAAAAGCAGTTTTCTATGCATTTCAGGGGTACTGTGGGGTTTTTTGAACCCCCAATTTTTTTATTGGCTGTGCCAAAAAAAATGCAGTTTTCTATGCATTTCAGGGGTACTGTGGGGTTTTTTGAACCCCCAATTTTTTTATTGGCTGTGCCAAAAAAAAGCAGTTTTCTATGCATTTCAGGGGTACTGTGGGTTTTTTTTAACCCCCAATTTCTTTATTGGCTGTGCCAAAAAAAAGCAGTTTTCTATGCATTTCAGGGGTACTGTTGGGTTTTTTGAACCCCCAATTTTTTTATTGGCTGTGCCAAAAAAAAGCAGTTTTCTATGCATTTCAGGGGTACTGTGGGGTTTTTTGAACCCCCAATTTTTTTATTGGCTGTGCCAAAAAAATAAGCAGTTTTCTATGCATTTCAGGGGTACTGTGGGGTTTTTTGAACCCCCAACTTTTTTTATTGGCTGTGCCAAAAAAAAGCAGTTTTCTATGCATTTCAGGGGTACTGTGGGGTTTTTTGAACCCCCAATTATTTTATTGGCTGTGCCAAAAAAATTCAGTTTTCTATGCATTTCAGGGGTACTGTGGGGTTTTTTGAACCCCCAATTTTTTTATTGGCTGTGCCAAAAAAAAGCAGTTTTCTATGCATTTCAGGGGTACTGTGGGGTTTTTTGAACCCCCAATTTTTTTATTGGCTGTGCCAAAAAAAAGCAGTTTTCTATGCATTTCAGGGGTACTGTGGGGTTTTTTTAACCCCCAATTTTTGTATTGGCTGTGCCAAAAAAAAAGCAGTTTTCTATGCATTTCAGGGGTACTGTGGGGTTTTTTGAACCCCCAATTTTTTTATTGGCTGTGCCAAAAAAAAGCAGTTTTCTATGCATTTCAGGGGTACTGTGGGGTTTTTTGAACCCCCAATTTTTTTATTGGCTATGCCAAAAAAAAAAGCAGTTTTCTATGCATTTCAGGGGTACTGTGGGGTTTTTTGAACCCCCAATTTTTTTATTGGCTGTGCCAAAAAAAAAGCAGTTTTCTATGCATTTCAGGGGTACTGTGGGGTTTTTTGAACCCCCAATTTCTTTATTGGCTGTGCCAAAAAAAAGCAGTTTTCTATGCATTTCAGGGGTACTGTGGGGTTTTTTGAACCCCCAATTTTTTTATTGGCTGTGCCAAAAAAAGCAGTTTTCTATGCATTTCAGGGGTACTGTGGGGTTTTTTTAACCCCCAATTTCTTTATTGGCTGTGCCAAAAAAAAAAGCAGTTTTCTATGCATTTCAGGGGTACTGTGGGGTTTTTTGAACCCCCAACTTTTTTTATTGGCTGTGCCAAAAAAAAGCAGTTTTCTATGCATTTCAGGGGTACTGTGGGTTTTTTTTTTGAACCCCCAACTTTTTTTATTGGCTGTGCCAAAAAAAAGCAGTTTTCTATGCATTTCAGGGGTACTGTGGGGTTTTTTGAACCCCCAATTTTTTTATTGGCTGTGCCAAAAAAAAGCAGTTTTCTATGCATTTCAGGGGTACTGTGGGGTTTTTTGAACCCCCAATTCTTTTATTGGCTGTGCCAAAAAAAAGCTGTTTTCTATGCATTTCAGGGGTACTGTGGGGTTTTTTGAACCCCCAATTTTTTTATTGGCTGTGCCAAAAAAAAAGCAGTTTTCTATGCATTTCAGGGGTACTGTGGGGTTTTTTGAACCCCCAATTTTTTTATTGGCTGTGCCAAAAAAATAAGCAGTTTTCTATGCATTTCAGGGGTACTGTGGGGTTTTTTGAACCCCCAATTTTTTTATTGGCTGTGCCAAAAAAAAGCAGTTTTCTATGCATTTCAGGGGTACTGTGGGGTTTTTTGAACCCCCAATTTTGTATTGGCTGTGCCAAAAAAAAGCAGTTTACTATGCATTTCAGGGGTACTGTGGGGGTTTTTGAACCCCCAATTTTTTTATTGGCTGTGCAAAAAAAAATGCAGTTTTCTATGCATTTCAGGGGTACTGTGGGGTTTTTTGAACCCCCAATTTTTTTATTGGCTATGCCAAAAAAAAGCAGTTTTCTATGCATTTCAGGGGTACTGTGGGGTTTTTTGAACCCCCAATTTTTTTATTGGCTGTGCCAAAAAAAAGCAGTTTTCTATGCATTTCAGGGGTACTGTGGGGTTTTTTGAACCCCCAATTTTTTTATTGGCTGTGCCAAAAAAAATGCAGTTTTCTATGCATTTCAGGGGTACTGTGGGGTTTTTTGAACCCCCAATTTTTTTATTGGCTGTGCAAAAAAAAAGCAGTTTTCTATGCATTTCAGGGGTACTGTGGCAGCCCAGTATCACAATTAAAAGTCAAACCTCGACTTTTTGACGGAAAAGTCACCGTTTGACTTTTTAAAAGTCAAATACTGACTTTTCTCAAGGGGGCGCTGTTTTTCCTTTGTCTTGTCAATATTAAACCGAACGGGGATAAAAACGGTTAAAACACGTGGATTTAATGCAACATAACGCAGGTCACTCGCCACCCTAACAATCCTGGGAATATTATGATAATATTGAATATTTTTCAATTAGTATTGTTTGAGACCGAGAGTTTTGATTAACATTTCCGACTCCATCACGTCATGTCAGATTACTTCTGTCTGCCTGCCTGTCTGTCTATCTGTCTATCTATCTAACCGTGTGCTTGTCTACTATTCCGGTACTTTAATGAGTCATTTATGAAGGTTTCCAACGGAAATATATTATTATTATTTGTATTATTATTATTGCGTGACTCCATTTTGGATTGCGTCATGACGTCACTGGACGTCCGTCCACTTCCATGCAACGTCTACAGGCACTCTATTATGCTCCAGCTTCCTGCATCCGGATCTGAACGTAAACAAACCGTTTCCGTATCCGCTCTCTAAATAGACTCAGATTTGTTTGTTTTATGGCTGTTAATAATTCATTTATTTACTATATATAATGTACGTTTAATTTGTTATGTCAAATCTGATCGGAGTTGTTCAATCACTTTTATTATTGTAATTATTTTACCTCTCGAGAAATAGTGCTATTGACGTCACTACCTGTCGGTCTACAATAACAATAGTGACGTGATGTTTCAGGTAAGGGCTATGATTCTTTTCTAGCATACATCTATAGATAAATACATGTTTAATCTGCCCCACAACATGACACAACCGCCATGGCGTTATTAACATGTCGGGATGTGTAAAAAAATTGGGGGTTAAAAAAAACCCACAGTACCCCTGAAATGCATAGAAAACTGCTTTTTTTTGGCACAGCCAATAAAAACATTGGGGGTTCAAAAAACCCCACAGTACCCCTGAAATGCATAGAAAACTGCTTTTTTTTTGGCACAGCCAATAAAAAAATTGGGGGTTCAAAAAACCCCACAGTACCCCTGAAATGCATAGAAAACTGCTTTTTTTGGCACAGCCAATACAAAAATTGGGGGTTCAAAAAACCCCACAGTACCCCTGAAATGCATAGAAAACTGCTTTTTTTTGGCACAGCCAATAAAAAAATTGGGGGTTCAAAAAACCCCACAGTACCCCTGAAATGCATAGAAAACTGCTTTTTTTTGGCACAGCCAATAAAAAAATTGGGGGTTCAAAAAACCCCACAGTACCCCTGAAATGCATAGAAAACTGCTTTTTTTTGGCACAACCAATAAAAAAATTGGGGGTTCAAAAAACCCCACAGTACCCCTGAAATGCATAGAAAACTGCTTTTTTTTTGCACAGCCAATAAAAAAATTGGGGGTTCAAAAAACCCCACAGTACCCCTGAAATGCATAGAAAACTGCTTTTTTTTTACACAGCCAATAAAAAAATTGGGGGTTCAAAAAACCCCACAGTACCCCTGAAATGCATAGAAAACTGCTTTTTTTGGCATAGCCAATACAAAAATTGTGGGTTAAAAAAACCCCACAGTACCCCTGAAATGCATAGAAAACTGCTTTTTTTTGGCACAGCCAATACAAAAATTGGGGGTCCAAAAAACCCCACAGTACCCCTGAAATGCATAGAAAACTGCTTTTTTTTGGCACAGCCAATAAAAAAATTGGGGGTTCAAAAAACCCCACAGTACCCCTGAAATGCATAGAAAACTGCATTTTTTTGGCACAACCAATAAAAAAATTGGGGGTTCAAAAAACCCCACAGTACCCCTGAAATGCATAGAAAACTGCTTTCTTTTGGCACAGCCAATAAAAAAATTGGGGGTTCAAAAAACCCCACAGTACCCCTGAAATGCATAGAAAACTGCTTTCTTTTGGCACAGCCAATAAAACAATTGGGGGTTCAAAAAACCCCACAGTACCCCTGAAATGCATAGAAAACGGCTTTTTTTTGGCACAGCCAATAAAAAAATTGGGGGTTCAAAAAACCCCACAGTACCCCTGAAATGCATAGAAAACTGTTTTTTTTGGCACAGCCAATAAAAAAATTGGGGGTTCAAAAAACCCCACAGTATCCCTGAAATGCATAGAAAACTGCATTTTTTTGGCACAACCAATAAAAAAATTGGGGGTTCAAAAAACCCCACAGTACCCCTGAAATGCATAGAAAACTGCTTTTTTTTGCACAGCCAATAAAAAAATTGGGGGTTCAAAAAACCCCACAGTACCCCTGAAATGCATAGAAAACTGTTTTTTTTGACACAGCCAATACAAAAATTGGGGGTTCAAAAAACCCCACAGTACCCCTGAAATGCATAGAAAACTGCTTTCTTTTGGCACAGCCAATAAAACAATTGGGGGTTCAAAAAACCCCACAGTACCCCTGAAATGCATAGAAAACTGCTTTTTTTTGGCACAGCCAATAAAAAAATTGGGGGTTCAAAAAACCCCACAGTACCCCTGAAATGCATAGAAAACTGTTTTTTTTTGCACAGCCAATAAAAAAATTGGGGGTTCAAAAAACCCCACAGTACCCCTGAAATGCATAGAAAACTGCTTTTTTTTGGCACAGCCACAAAAAAAATTGGGGGTTCAAAAAACCCCACAGTACCCCTGAAATGCATAGAAAACTGCATTTTTTTGGCACAGCCAATACAAAAATTGGGGGTTCAAAAAACCCCACAGTACCCCTGAAATGCATAGAAAACTGCTTTTTTTTGGCATAGCCAATACAAAAATTGGGGGTTCAAAAAACCCCACAGTACCCCTGAAATGCATAGAAAACTGCTTTTTTTTGGCACAGCCAATAAAAAAATTGGGGGTTCAAAAAACCCCACAGTACCCCTGAAATGCATAGAAAACTGCTTTTTTTTGGCACAGCCAATACAAAAATTGGGGGTTAAAAAAACCCCACAGTACCCCTGAAATGCATAGAAAACTGCTTTTTTTTGGCACAGCCAATAAAAAAATTGGGGGTTCAAAAAACCCCACAGTACCCCTGAAATGCATAGAAAACTGCTTTTTTTTGGCCAAAACGCTAGAAAGGTCAAAGGTCAAAAGGTCAAAGGTCAAAAGGTCAAAGGTCAAAAGGTCAAAGGTCAAATGTCAAAACGCTAGAAAGGTCAAAGGTCAAAAGGTCAAAGGTCAAATCGCTAGAAAGGTCAAAAATCAAAACGTCAAAGGTCAAAACGCTAGAAAGGTCAAAGGTCAAAAGGTCAAAGGTCAAAAGGTCAAAGGTCAAATCGCTAGAAAGGTCAAAATGCCACGATGCGCTTTTTTCATCGCTAGAAAGGTCAAAGGTCAAAACACTAGAAAGGTCAAAGGTCAAAACACCTGAAATGCATAGAAAACTGCTTTTTTTGGCACAGCCAATAAAAAAATTGGGGGTTCAAAAAACCCCACAGTACCCCTGAAATGCATAGAAAACTGCTTTTTTTTGGCACAGCCAATAAAAAAATTGGGGGTTCAAAAAACCCCACAGTACCCCTGAAATGCATAGAAAACTGCTTTTTTTTGGCACAGCCAATAAAAAAATTGGGGGTTCAAAAAACCCCACAGTACCCCTGAAATGCATAGAAAACTGCTTTTTTTTGGCACAGCCAATAAAAAAATTGGGGGTTAAAAAAAACCCACAGTACCCCTGAAATGCATAGAAAACTGCTTTTTTTTGGCACAGCCAATACAAAAATTGGGGGTTCAAAAAACCCCACAGTACCCCTGAAATGCATAGAAAACTGCTTTTTTTTGGCACAGCCAATAAAAAAATTGGGGGTTCAAAAAACCCCACAGTACCCCTGAAATGCATAGAAAACTGCTTTTTTTTGGCACAGCCAAAAAAAAAATTGGGGGTTCAAAAAACCCCACAGTACCCCTGAAATGCATAGAAAACTGCATTTTTTTGGCACAGCCAATACAAAAATTGGGGGTTCAAAAAACCCCACAGTACCCCTGAAATGCATAGAAAACTGCTTTTTTTTGGCACAGCCAATAAAAAAATTGGGGGTTCAAAAAACCCCACAGTACCCCTGAAATGCATAGAAAACTGCTTTTTTTTGGCATAGCCAAAAAAAAAATTGGGGGTTAAAAAAAAACCCACAGTACCCCTGAAATGCATAGAAAACTGTTTTTTTTTGGCACAGCCAATAAAAAAATTGGGGGTTCAAAAAACCCCACAGTACCCCTGAAATGCATAGATAACTGCTTTTTTTTGGCCAAAACGCTAGAAAGGTCAAAAGGTCAAAGGTCAAAAGGTCAAAGGTCAAATCGCTAGAAAGGTCAAAAAAAGTCAAAAGGTCAAAGGTCAAAAGGTCAAAGGTCAAAGGTCAAATCGCTAGAAAGGTCAAAAAAATTGGGGGTTCAAAAAACCCCACAGTACCCCTGAAATGCATAGAAAACTGCTTTTTTTTTGCACAGCCAATAAAAAAAATGGGGGTTAAAAAAAACCCACAGTACCCCTGAAATGCATAGAAAACTGCTTTTTTTTGGCACAGCCAATAAAAAAATTGGGGGTTCAAAAAACCCCACAGTACCCCTGAAATGCATAGAAAACTGCTTTTTTTTGGCACAGCCAATAAAAAAATTGGGGGTTCAAAAAACCCCACAGTACCCCTGAAATGCATAGAAAACTGCTTTTTTTTGGCACAGCCAATAAAAAAATTGGGGGTTCAAAAAACCCCACAGTACCCCTGAAATGCATAGAAAACTGCTTTTTTTTGGCACAGCCAATAAAAAAATTGGGGGTTCAAAAAACCCCACAGTACCCCTGAAATGCATAGAAAACTGCTTTTTTTTGGCCAAAACGCTAGAAAGGTCAAAGGTCAAAAGGTCAAAGGTCAAATCGCTAGAAAGGTCAAAAAAATTGGGGGTTCAAAAAACCCCACAGTACCCCTGAAATGCATAGAAAACTGCTTTTTTTTGGCACAGCCAATAAAAAAATTGGGGGTTCAAAAAACCCCACAGTACCCCTGAAATGCATAGAAAACTGCTTTTTTTTGGCACAGCCAATAAAAAAATTGGGGGTTAAAAAAAACCCACAGTACCCCTGAAATGCATAGAAAACTGCTTTTTTTTGGCACAGCCAATAAAAAAATTGGGGGTTCAAAAAACCCCACAGTACCCCTGAAATGCATAGAAAACTGCTTTTTTTTGGCACAGCCAATAACAAAATTGGGGGTTCAAAAAACCCCACAGTACCCCTGAAATGCATAGAAAACTGTTTTTTTTTGGCCAAAACGCTAGAAAGGTCAAAGGTCAAAAGGTCAAAGGTCAAAAGGTCAAAGGTCAACAGGTCAAAGGTCAAATCGCTAGAAAGGTCCAAAAAATTGGGGGTTCAAAAAACCCCACAGTACCCCTGAAATGCATAGAAAACTGCTTTTTTTTGGCACAGCCAATAAAAAAATTGGGGGTTAAAAAAACCCCACAGTACCCCTGAAATGCATAGAAAACTGCTTTTTTTTTGGCACAGCCAATAAAAAAATTGGGGGTTAAAAAAAACCCCACAGTACCCCTGAAATGCATAGAAAACTGCTTTTTTTGGCACAGCCAATAAAAAAATTGGGGGTTCAAAAAACCCCACAGTACCCCTGAAATGCATAGAAAACTGCTTTTTTTTGGCACAGCCAATAAAAAAATTGGGGGTTCAAAAAACCCCACAGTACCCCTGAAATGCATAGAAAACTGCTTTTTTTTTGCACAGCCAATAAAAAAATTGGGGGTTAAAAAAACCCCACAGTACCCCTGAAATGCATAGAAAACTGCTTTTTTTGGCACAGCCAATAAAAAAATTGGGGGTTCAAAAAACCCCACAGTACCCCTGAAATGCATAGAAAACTGCTTTTTTTTTGCACAGCCAATACAAAAATTGGGGGTTAAAAAAACCCCACAGTACCCCTGAAATGCATAGAAAACTGCTTTTTTTGGCACAGCCAATAAAAAAATTGGGGGTTAAAAAAACCCCACAGTACCCCTGAAATGCATAGAAAACTGCTTTTTTTTGGCACAGCCAATAAAAAAATTGGGGGTTCAAAAAACCCCACAGTACCCCTGAAATGCATAGAAAACTGCTTTTTTTTGGCACAGCCAATACAAAAATTGGGGGTTAAAAAAACCCCACAGTACCCCTGAAATGCATAGAAAACTGCTTTTTTTTGGCACAGCCAATAAAAAAATTGGGGGTTCAAAAAACCCCACAGTACCCCTGAAATGCATAGAAAACTGCTTTTTTTTGGCCAAAACGCTAGAAAGGTCAAAGGTCGAAAGGTCAAAGGTCAAAAGGTCAAAGGTCAAAAGGTCAAAGGTCAAATGTCAAAACGATAGAAAGGTCAAAGGTCAAAGGTCAAATCGCTAGAAAGGTCAAAAATCAAAACGTCAAAGGTCAAAACGCTAGAAAGGTCAAAAGGTCAAAGGTCAAAAGGTCAAAGGTCAAATCGCTAGAAAGGTCAAAATGCCACGATGCGCTTTTTTCATCGCTAGAAAGGTCAAAGGTCAAAACACTAGAAAGGTCAAAGGTCAAAACCCCTGAAATGCATAGAAAACTGCTTTTTTTGGCACAGCCAATAAAAAAATTGGGGGTTAAAAAAAACCCACAGTACCCCTGAAATGCATAGAAAACTGCTTTTTTTTGGCACAGCCAATAAAAAAATTGGGGGTTCAAAAAACCCCACAGTACCCCTGAAATGCATAGAAAACTGCTTTTTTTTGGCACAGCCAATAAAAAATTAAATGCATAGAAAACTGCTTTTTTTTGGCACAGCCAATAAAAAAATTGGGGGTTCAAAAAACCCCACAGTACCCCTGAAATGCATAGAAAACTGCTTTTTTGGCCAAAACGCTAGAAAGGTCAAAGGTCAAAAGGTCAAAGGTCAAAAGGTCAAAGGTCAAATCGCTAGAAAGGTCAAAAAAATTGGGGGTTCAAAAAACCCCACAGTACCCCTGAAATGCATAGAAAACTGCTTTTTTTTGGCACAGCCAATAAAAAAATTGGGGGTTCAAAAAACCCCACAGTACCCCTGAAATGCATAGAAAACTGCTTTTTTTGGCACAGCCAATAAAAAAATTGGGGGTTCAAAAAACCCCACAGTACCCCTGAAATGCATAGAAAACTGCTTTTTTTTGGCACAGCCAATAAAAGAATTGGGGGTTCAAAAAACCCCACAGTACCCCTGAAATGCATAGAAAACTGCTTTTTTTTTGGCACAGCCAATAAAAAAATTGGGGGTTCAAAAAACCCCACAGTACCCATGAAATGCATAGAAAACTGCTTTTTTTTGGCACAGCCAATAAAAAAATTGGGGGTTCAAAAAACCCCACAGTACCCCTGAAATGCATAGAAAACTGCTTTTTTTTGGCACAGCCAATAAAAAAAATTGGGGGTTCAAAAAACCCCACAGTACCCCTGAAATGCATAGAAAACTGCTTTTTTTTTGGCACAGCCAATAAAAAAATTGGGGGTTAAAAAAACCCCACAGTACCCCTGAAATGCATAGAAAACTGCTTTTTTTTGGCACAGCCAATAAAAAAATTGGGGGTTCAAAAAACCCCACAGTACCCCTGAAATGCATAGAAAACTGCTTTTTTTTGGCACAGCCAATAAAAAAATTGGGGGTTAAAAAAACCCCACAGTACCCCTGAAATGCATAGAAAACTGCTTTTTTTTTGGCACAGCCAATAAAAAAATTGGGGGTTCAAAAAACCCCACAGTACCCCTGAAATGCATAGAAAACTGATTTTTTTTGGCACAGCCAATAAAAAAATTGGGGGTTCAAAAAACCCCACAGTACCCCTGAAATGCATAGAAAACTGCTTTTTTTTTGGCACAGCCAATAAAAAAATTGGGGGTTAAAAAAAACCCACAGTACCCCTGAAATGCATAGAAAACTGCTTTTTTTTGGCACAGCCAATCAAAAAATTGGGGGTTCAAAAAACCCCACAGTACCCCTGAAATGCATAGAAAACTGCTTTTTTTTGGCACAGCCAATAAAAAAATTGGGGGTTCAAAAAACCCCACAGTACCCCTGAAATGCATAGAAAACTGCTTTTTTTTGGCCAAAACGCTAGAAAGGTCAAAGGTAAAAAAGGTCAAAGTTCAAAAGGTCAAAGGTCAAAAGGTCAAAGGTCAAATCGCTAGAAAGGTCAAAAAAATTGGGGGTTCAAAAAACCCCACAGTACCCCTGAAATGCATAGAAAACTGCTTTTTTTTTGGCACAGCCAATAAAAAAATTGGGGGTTCAAAAAACCCCACAGTACCCCTGAAATGCATAGAAAACTACTTTTTTTGGCACAGCCATTAAAAAAATTGGGGGTAAAAAAAAAACCACAGTACCCCTGAAATGCATAGAAAACTGCTTTTTTTAATTGGGGGTTCAAAAAACCCCACAGTATCCCTGAAATGCATAGAAAACTGCTTTTTTTTGGCCAAAACGCTAGAAAGGTCAAAGGTCAAAAGGTCAAAGGTCAAAAGGTCAAAGGTCAAAAGGTCAAAGGTCAAATCGCTAGAAAGGTCAAAAAAATTGGGGGTTCAAAAAACCCCACAGTACCCCTGAAATGCATAGAAAACTGCTTTTTTTTGGCACAGCCAATACAAAAATTGGGGGTTCAAAAAACCCCACAGTACCCCTGAAATGCATAGAAAACTGCTTTTTTTGGCACAGCCAATAAAAAAATTGGGGGTTCAAAAAACCCCACAGTACCCCTGAAATGCATAGAAAACTGCTTTTTTTTGGCACAGCCAATAAAAAAATTGGGGGTTCAAAAAACCCCACAGTACCCCTGAAATGCATAGAAAACTGCTTTTTTTTGGCACAGCCAATAAAAAAATTGGGGGTTAAAAAAAACCCCACAGTACCCCTGAAATGCATAGAAAACTGCTTTTTTTTGGCACAGCCAATAAAAAAATTGGGGGTTCAAAAAACCCCACAGTACCCCTGAAATGCATAGAAAACTGCTTTTTTTTTGGCACAGCCAATACAAAAATTGGGGGTTCAAAAAACCCCACAGTACCCCTGAAATGCATAGAAAACTGCTTTTTTTTGGCACAGCCAATAAAAAAATTGGGGGTTCAAAAAACCCCACAGTACCCCTGAAATGCATAGAAAACTGCTTTTTTTTGGCACAGCCAATAAAAAAATTGGGGGTTAAAAAAACCCCACAGTACCCCTGAAATGCATAGAAAACTGCTTTTTTTTTGGCACAGCCAATAAAAAAATTGGGGGTTCAAAAAACCCCACAGTACCCCTGAAATGCATAGAAAACTGCTTTTTTTTGGCACAGCCAATACAAAAATTGGGGGTTCAAAAAACCCCACAGTACCCCTGAAATGCATAGAAAACTGCTTTTTTTTTGGCACAGCCAATAAAAAAATTGGGGGTTAAAAAAAACCCACAGTACCCCTGAAATGCATAGAAAACTGCTTTTTTTTGGCACAGCCAATCAAAAAATTGGGGGTTCAAAAAACCCCACAGTACCCCTGAAATGCATAGAAAACTGCTTTTTTTTGGCACAGCCAATAAAAAAATTGGGGGTTCAAAAAACCCCACAGTACCCCTGAAATGCATAGAAAACTGCTTTTTTTTGGCCAAAACGCTAGAAAGGTCAAAGGTCAAAAGGTCAAAGGTCAAAAGGTCAAAGGTCAAATCGCTAGAAAGGTCAAACAAATTGGGGGTTCAAAAAACCCCACAGTACCCCTGAAATGCGTAGAAAACTGCTTTTTTTTGGCACAGCCAATACAAAAATTGGGGGTTCAAAAAACCCCACAGTACCACTGAAATGCATAGAAAACTACTTTTTTTGGCACAGCCATTAAAAAAATTGGGGGTAAAAAAAAAACCACAGTACCCCTGAAATGCATAGAAAACTGCTTTTTTTAATTGGGGGTTCAAAAAACCCCACAGTATCCCTGAAATGCATAGAAAACTGCTTTTTTTTTGCACAGCCAATAAAAAAATTGGGGGTTAAAAAAAACCCACAGTACCCCTGAAATGTATAGAAAACTGCTTTTTTTTGGCACAGCCAATAAAAAAATTGGGGGTTAAAAAAACCCCACAGTACCCCTGAAATGCATAGAAAACTGCTTTTTTTTGGGCCAAAACGCTAGAAAGGTCAAAGGTCAAAAGGTCAAAGGTCAAAAGGTCAAAGGTCAAAAGGTCAAAGGTCAAATCGCTAGAAAGGTCAAAAAAATTGGGGGTTCAAAAAACCCCACAGTACCCCTGAAATGCATAGAAAACTGCTTTTTTTTGGCACAGCCAATAAAAAAATTGGGGGTTCAAAAAACCCCACAGTACCCCTGAAATGCATAGAAAACTGCTTTTTTTTTGGCACAGCCAATAAAAAAATTGGGGGTTCAAAAAACCCCACAGTACCCCTGAAATGCATAGAAAACTGCTTTTTTTTGGCACAGCCAATAAAAAAATTGGGGGTTCAAAAAACCCCACAGTACCCCTGAAATGCATAGAAAACTGCTTTTTTTTGGCACAGCCAATAAAAAAATTGGGGGTTCAAAAAACCCCACAGTACCCCTGAAATGCATAGAAAACTGCTTTTTTTTGGCACAGCCAATAAAAAAATTGGGGGTTAAAAAAACCCCACAGTACCCCTGAAATGCATAGAAAACTGCTTTTTTTTGGCACAGCCAATAAAAAAATTGGGGGTTCAAAAAACCCCACAGTACCCCTGAAATGCATAGAAAACTGCTTTTTTTTGGCCAAAACGCTAGAAAGGTCAAAGGTCAAAAGGTCAAAGGTCAAATCGCTAGAAAGGTCAAAAAAATTGGGGGTTCAAAAAACCCCACAGTACCCCTGAAATGCATAGAAAACTGCTTTTTTTTGGCACAGCCAATAAAAAAATTGGGGGTTCAAAAAACCCCACAGTACCCCTGAAATGCATAGAAAACTGCTTTTTTTTGGCACAGCCAATACAAAAATTGGGGGTTCAAAAAACCCCACAGTACCCCTGAAATGCATAGAAAACTGCTTTTTTTTTGGCACAGCCAATAAAAAAATTGGGGGTTAAAAAAACCCCACAGTACCCCTGAAATGCATAGAAAACTGCTTTTTTTTGGCACAGCCAATCAAAAAATTGGGGGTTCAAAAAACCCCACAGTACCCCTGAAATGCATAGAAAACTGCTTTTTTTTGGCACAGCCAATAAAAAAATTGGGGGTTCAAAAAACCCCACAGTACCCCTGAAATGCATAGAAAACTGCTTTTTTTTGGCCAAAACGCTAGAAAGGTCAAAGGTCAAAAGGTCAAAGGTCAAAAGGTCAAAGGTCAAATCGCTAGAAAGGTCAAACAAATTGGGGGTTCAAAAAACCCCACAGTACCCCTGAAATGCGTAGAAAACTGCTTTTTTTTGGCACAGCCAATACAAAAATTGGGGGTTCAAAAAACCCCACAGTACCACTGAAATGCATAGAAAACTACTTTTTTTGGCACAGCCATTAAAAAAATTGGGGGTAAAAAAAAAACCACAGTACCCCTGAAATGCATAGAAAACTGCTTTTTTTAATTGGGGGTTCAAAAAACCCCACAGTATCCCTGAAATGCATAGAAAACTGCTTTTTTTTTGCACAGCCAATAAAAAAATTGGGGGTTAAAAAAAACCCACAGTACCCCTGAAATGTATAGAAAACTGCTTTTTTTTGGCACAGCCAATAAAAAAATTGGGGGTTAAAAAAACCCCACAGTACCCCTGAAATGCATAGAAAACTGCTTTTTTTTGGGCCAAAACGCTAGAAAGGTCAAAGGTCAAAAGGTCAAAGGTCAAAAGGTCAAAGGTCAAAAGGTCAAAGGTCAAATCGCTAGAAAGGTCAAAAAAATTGGGGGTTCAAAAAACCCCACAGTACCCCTGAAATGCATAGAAAACTGCTTTTTTTTGGCACAGCCAATAAAAAAATTGGGGGTTCAAAAAACCCCACAGTACCCCTGAAATGCATAGAAAACTGCTTTTTTTTTGGCACAGCCAATAAAAAAATTGGGGGTTCAAAAAACCCCACAGTACCCCTGAAATGCATAGAAAACTGCTTTTTTTTGGCACAGCCAATAAAAAAATTGGGGGTTCAAAAAACCCCACAGTACCCCTGAAATGCATAGAAAACTGCTTTTTTTTGGCACAGCCAATAAAAAAATTGGGGGTTCAAAAAACCCCACAGTACCCCTGAAATGCATAGAAAACTGCTTTTTTTTGGCACAGCCAATAAAAAAATTGGGGGTTAAAAAAACCCCACAGTACCCCTGAAATGCATAGAAAACTGCTTTTTTTTGGCACAGCCAATAAAAAAATTGGGGGTTCAAAAAACCCCACAGTACCCCTGAAATGCATAGAAAACTGCTTTTTTTTGGCCAAAACGCTAGAAAGGTCAAAGGTCAAAAGGTCAAAGGTCAAATCGCTAGAAAGGTCAAAAAAATTGGGGGTTCAAAAAACCCCACAGTACCCCTGAAATGCATAGAAAACTGCTTTTTTTTGGCACAGCCAATAAAAAAATTGGGGGTTCAAAAAACCCCACAGTACCCCTGAAATGCATAGAAAACTGCTTTTTTTTGGCACAGCCAATAAAAAAATTGGGGGTTAAAAAAACCCCACAGTACCCCTGAAATGCATAGAAAACTGCTTTTTTTTGGCACAGCCAATAAAAAAATTGGGGGTTCAAAAAACCCCACAGTACCCCTGAAATGCATAGAAAACTGCTTTTTTTTGGCACAGCCAATAACAAAATTGGGGGTTCAAAAAACCCCACAGTACCCCTGAAATGCATAGAAAACTGTTTTTTTTTGGCCAAAACGCTAGAAAGGTCAAAGGTCAAAAGGTCAAAGGTCAAAAGGTCAAAGGTCAACAGGTCAAAGGTCAAATCGCTAGAAAGGTCCAAAAAATTGGGGGTTCAAAAAACCCCACAGTACCCCTGAAATGCATAGAAAACTGCTTTTTTTTGGCACAGCCAATAAAAAAATTGGGGGTTAAAAAAACCCCACAGTACCCCTGAAATGCATAGAAAACTGCTTTTTTTTTGGCACAGCCAATAAAAAAATTGGGGGTTAAAAAAAACCCCACAGTACCCCTGAAATGCATAGAAAACTGCTTTTTTTGGCACAGCCAATAAAAAAATTGGGGGTTCAAAAAACCCCACAGTACCCCTGAAATGCATAGAAAACTGCTTTTTTTTGGCACAGCCAATAAAAAAATTGGGGGTTCAAAAAACCCCACAGTACCCCTGAAATGCATAGAAAACTGCTTTTTTTTTGCACAGCCAATAAAAAAATTGGGGGTTAAAAAAACCCCACAGTACCCCTGAAATGCATAGAAAACTGCTTTTTTTGGCACAGCCAATAAAAAAATTGGGGGTTCAAAAAACCCCACAGTACCCCTGAAATGCATAGAAAACTGCTTTTTTTTTGCACAGCCAATAAAAAAATTGGGGGTTAAAAAAACCCCACAGTACCCCTGAAATGCATAGAAAACTGCTTTTTTTGGCACAGCCAATAAAAAAATTGGGGGTTAAAAAAAACCCACAGTACCCCTGAAATGCATAGAAAACTGCTTTTTTTTGGCACAGCCAATAAAAAAATTGGGGGTTCAAAAAACCCCACAGTACCCCTGAAATGCATAGAAAACTGCTTTTTTTTGGCACAGCCAATAAAAAAATTGGGGGTTCAAAAAACCCCACAGTACCCCTGAAATGCATAGAAAACTGCTTTTTTTTGGCACAGCCAATACAAAAATTGGGGGTTAAAAAAACCCCACAGTACCCCTGAAATGCATAGAAAACTGCTTTTTTTTGGCACAGCCAATAAAAAAATTGGGGGTTCAAAAAACCCCACAGTACCCCTGAAATGCATAGAAAACTGCTTTTTTTTGGCCAAAACGCTAGAAAGGTCAAAGGTCGAAAGGTCAAAGGTCAAAAGGTCAAAGGTCAAAAGGTCAAAGGTCAAATGTCAAAACGATAGAAAGGTCAAAGGTCAAAGGTCAAATCGCTAGAAAGGTCAAAAATCAAAACGTCAAAGGTCAAAACGCTAGAAAGGTCAAAAGGTCAAAGGTCAAAAGGTCAAAGGTCAAATCGCTAGAAAGGTCAAAATGCCACGATGCGCTTTTTTCATCGCTAGAAAGGTCAAAGGTCAAAACACTAGAAAGGTCAAAGGTCAAAACCCCTGAAATGCATAGAAAACTGCTTTTTTTGGCACAGCCAATAAAAAAATTGGGGGTTAAAAAAACCCCACAGTACCCCTGAAATGCATAGAAAACTGCTTTTTTTTGGCACAGCCAATAAAAAAATTGGGGGTTCAAAAAACCCCACAGTACCCCTGAAATGCATAGAAAACTGCTTTTTTTTGGCACAGCCAATAAAAAATTAAATGCATAGAAAACTGCTTTTTTTTGGCACAGCCAATAAAAAAATTGGGGGTTCAAAAAACCCCACAGTACCCCTGAAATGCATAGAAAACTGCTTTTTTGGCCAAAACGCTAGAAAGGTCAAAGGTCAAAAGGTCAAAGGTCAAAAGGTCAAAGGTCAAATCGCTAGAAAGGTCAAAAAAATTGGGGGTTCAAAAAACCCCACAGTACCCCTGAAATGCATAGAAAACTGCTTTTTTTTGGCACAGCCAATAAAAAAATTGGGGGTTCAAAAAACCCCACAGTACCCCTGAAATGCATAGAAAACTGCTTTTTTTGGCACAGCCAATAAAAAAATTGGGGGTTCAAAAAACCCCACAGTACCCCTGAAATGCATAGAAAACTGCTTTTTTTTGGCACAGCCAATAAAAGAATTGGGGGTTCAAAAAACCCCACAGTACCCCTGAAATGCATAGAAAACTGCTTTTTTTTGGCACAGCCAATAAAAAAATTGGGGGTTCAAAAAACCCCACAGTACCCATGAAATGCATAGAAAACTGCTTTTTTTTGGCACAGCCAATAAAAAAATTGGGGGTTCAAAAAACCCCACAGTACCCCTGAAATGCATAGAAAACTGCTTTTTTTTGGCACAGCCAATAAAAAAAATTGGGGGTTCAAAAAACCCCACAGTACCCCTGAAATGCATAGAAAACTGCTTTTTTTTTGGCACAGCCAATAAAAAAATTGGGGGTTAAAAAAAACCCACAGTACCCCTGAAATGCATAGAAAACTGCTTTTTTTTGGCACAGCCAATAAAAAAATTGGGGGTTCAAAAAACCCCACAGTACCCCTGAAATGCATAGAAAACTGCTTTTTTTTGGCACAGCCAATAAAAAAATTGGGGGTTAAAAAAACCCCACAGTACCCCTGAAATGCATAGAAAACTGCTTTTTTTTTGGCACAGCCAATAAAAAAATTGGGGGTTCAAAAAACCCCACAGTACCCCTGAAATGCATAGAAAACTGATTTTTTTTGGCACAGCCAATAAAAAAATTGGGGGTTCAAAAAACCCCACAGTACCCCTGAAATGCATAGAAAACTGCTTTTTTTTTGGCACAGCCAATAAAAAAATTGGGGGTTAAAAAAAACCCACAGTACCCCTGAAATGCATAGAAAACTGCTTTTTTTTGGCACAGCCAATCAAAAAATTGGGGGTTCAAAAAACCCCACAGTACCCCTGAAATGCATAGAAAACTGCTTTTTTTTGGCACAGCCAATAAAAAAATTGGGGGTTCAAAAAACCCCACAGTACCCCTGAAATGCATAGAAAACTGCTTTTTTTTGGCCAAAACGCTAGAAAGGTCAAAGGTAAAAAAGGTCAAAGTTCAAAAGGTCAAAGGTCAAAAGGTCAAAGGTCAAATCGCTAGAAAGGTCAAAAAAATTGGGGGTTCAAAAAACCCCACAGTACCCCTGAAATGCATAGAAAACTGCTTTTTTTTTGGCACAGCCAATACAAAAATTGGGGGTTCAAAAAACCCCACAGTACCCCTGAAATGCATAGAAAACTACTTTTTTTGGCACAGCCATTAAAAAAATTGGGGGTAAAAAAAAACCCACAGTACCCCTGAAATGCATAGAAAACTGCTTTTTTTAATTGGGGGTTCAAAAAACCCCACAGTATCCCTGAAATGCATAGAAAACTGCTTTTTTTTGGCCAAAACGCTAGAAAGGTCAAAGGTCAAAAGGTCAAAGGTCAAAAGGTCAAAGGTCAAAAGGTCAAAGGTCAAATCGCTAGAAAGGTCAAAAAAATTGGGGGTTCAAAAAACCCCACAGTACCCCTGAAATGCATAGAAAACTGCTTTTTTTTGGCACAGCCAATACAAAAATTGGGGGTTCAAAAAACCCCACAGTACCCCTGAAATGCATAGAAAACTGCTTTTTTTGGCACAGCCAATAAAAAAATTGGGGGTTCAAAAAACCCCACAGTACCCCTGAAATGCATAGAAAACTGCTTTTTTTTGGCACAGCCAATAAAAAAATTGGGGGTTCAAAAAACCCCACAGTACCCCTGAAATGCATAGAAAACTGCTTTTTTTTGGCACAGCCAATAAAAAAATTGGGGGTTAAAAAAAAACCCACAGTACCCCTGAAATGCATAGAAAACTGCTTTTTTTTGGCACAGCCAATAAAAAAATTGGGGGTTCAAAAAACCCCACAGTACCCATGAAATGCATAGAAAACTGCTTTTTTTTGGCACAGCCAATAAAAAAATTGGGGGTTCAAAAAACCCCACAGTACCCCTGAAATGCATAGAAAACTGCTTTTTTTTGGCACAGCCAATAAAAAAATTGGGGGTTCAAAAAACCCCACAGTACCCCTGAAATGCATAGAAAACTGCTTTTTTTTTGGCACAGCCAATACAAAAATTGGGGGTTAAAAAAACCCCACAGTACCCCTGAAATGCATAGAAAACTGCTTTTTTTTGGCACAGCCAATAAAAAAATTGGGGGTTCAAAAAACCCCACAGTACCCCTGAAATGCATAGAAAACTGCTTTTTTTTGGCACAGCCAATAAAAAAATTGGGGGTTAAAAAAAACCCACAGTACCCCTGAAATGCATAGAAAACTGCTTTTTTTTTGGCACAGCCAATAAAAAAATTGGGGGTTCAAAAAACCCCACAGTACCCCTGAAATGCATAGAAAACTGCTTTTTTTTGGCACAGCCAATAAAAAAATTGGGGGTTCAAAAAACCCCACAGTACCCCTGAAATGCATAGAAAACTGCTTTTTTTTTGGCACAGCCAATAAAAAAATTGGGGGTTAAAAAAACCCCACAGTACCCCTGAAATGCATAGAAAACTGCTTTTTTTTGGCACAGCCAATCAAAAAATTGGGGGTTCAAAAAACCCCACAGTACCCCTGAAATGCATAGAAAACTGCTTTTTTTTGGCACAGCCAATAAAAAAATTGGGGGTTCAAAAAACCCCACAGTACCCCTGAAATGCATAGAAAACTGCTTTTTTTTGGCCAAAACGCTAGAAAGGTCAAAGGTCAAAAGGTCAAAGGTCAAAAGGTCAAAGGTCAAATCGCTAGAAAGGTCAAACAAATTGGGGGTTCAAAAAACCCCACAGTACCCCTGAAATGCGTAGAAAACTGCTTTTTTTTGGCACAGCCAATACAAAAATTGGGGGTTCAAAAAACCCCACAGTACCACTGAAATGCATAGAAAACTACTTTTTTTGGCACAGCCATTAAAAAAATTGGGGGTAAAAAAAAAACCACAGTACCCCTGAAATGCATAGAAAACTGCTTTTTTTAATTGGGGGTTCAAAAAACCCCACAGTATCCCTGAAATGCATAGAAAACTGCTTTTTTTTTGCACAGCCAATAAAAAAATTGGGGGTTAAAAAAACCCCACAGTACCCCTGAAATGTATAGAAAACTGCTTTTTTTTGGCACAGCCAATAAAAAAATTGGGGGTTAAAAAAAACCCACAGTACCCCTGAAATGCATAGAAAACTGCTTTTTTTTGGGCCAAAACGCTAGAAAGGTCAAAGGTCAAAGGTCAAAAGGTCAAAGGTCAAAAGGTCAAAGGTCAAATCGCTAGAAAGGTCAAAAAAATTGGGGGTTCAAAAAACCCCACAGTACCCCTGAAATGCATAGAAAACTGCTTTTTTTTGGCACAGCCAATAAAAAAATTGGGGGTTCAAAAAACCCCACAGTACCCCTGAAATGCATAGAAAACTGCTTTTTTTTTGGCACAGCCAATAAAAAAATTGGGGGTTCAAAAAACCCCACAGTACCCCTGAAATGCATAGAAAACTGCTTTTTTTTGGCACAGCCAATAAAAAAATTGGGGGTTCAAAAAACCCCACAGTACCCCTGAAATGCATAGAAAACTGCTTTTTTTTGGCACAGCCAATAAAAAAATTGGGGGTTCAAAAAACCCCACAGTACCCCTGAAATGCATAGAAAACTGCTTTTTTTTGGCACAGCCAATAAAAAAATTGGGGGTTAAAAAAACCCCACAGTACCCCTGAAATGCATAGAAAACTGCTTTTTTTTGGCACAGCCAATAAAAAAATTGGGGGTTCAAAAAACCCCACAGTACCCCTGAAATGCATAGAAAACTGCTTTTTTTTGGCATAGCCAATAAAAAAATTGGGGGTTCAAAAAACCCCACAGTACCCCTGAAATGCATAGAAAACTGCTTTTTTTTTGGCACAGCCAATAAAAAAATTGGGGGTTCAAAAAACCCCACAGTACCCCTGAAATGCATAGAAAACTGCTTTTTTTTGGCACAGCCAATAAAAAAATTGGGGGTTCAAAAAACCCCACAGTACCCCTGAAATGCATAGAAAACTGCTTTTTTTTTGGCACAGCCAATAAAAAAATTGGGGGTTAAAAAAACCCCACAGTACCCCTGAAATGCATAGAAAACTGCTTTTTTTTGGCACAGCCAATAAAAAAATTGGGGGTTCAAAAAACCCCACAGTACCCCTGAAATGCATAGAAAACTGCTTTTTTTTGGCACAGCCAATAAAAAAATTGGGGGTTCAAAAAACCCCACAGTACCCCTGAAATGCATAGAAAACTGCTTTTTTTTTGGCACAGCCAATAAAAAAATTGGGGGTTAAAAAAAACCCACAGTACCCCTGAAATGCATAGAAAACTGCTTTTTTTTGGCACAGCCAATCAAAAAATTGGGGGTTCAAAAAACCCCACAGTACCCCTGAAATGCATAGAAAACTGCTTTTTTTTGGCACAGCCAATAAAAAAATTGGGGGTTCAAAAAACCCCACAGTACCCCTGAAATGCATAGAAAACTGCATTTTTTAATTGGGGGTTCAAAAAACCCCACAGTATCCCTGAAATGCATAGAAAACTGCTTTTTTTTGGCCAAAACGCTAGAAAGGTCAAAGGTCAAAAGGTCAAAAGGTCAAAGGTCAAATCGCTAGAAAGGTCAAAAAAATTGGGGGTTCAAAAAACCCCACAGTACCCCTGAAATGCATAGAAAACTGCTTTTTTTTGGCACAGCCAATAAAAAAATTGGGGGTTCAAAAAACCCCACAGTACCCCTGAAATGCATAGAAAACTGCTTTTTTTTGGCACAGCCAATAAAAAAATTGGGGGTTAAAAAAAACCCACAGTACCCCTGAAATGCATAGAAAACTGCTTTTTTTTTGGCACAGCCAATAAAAAAATTGGGGGTTCAAAAAACCCCACAGTACCCCTGAAATGCATAGAAAACTGCTTTTTTTTGGCACAGCCAATAAAAAAATTGGGGGTTCAAAAAACCCCACAGTACCCCTGAAATGCATAGAAAACTGCTTTTTTTTTGGCACAGCCAATAAAAAAATTGGGGGTTAAAAAACCCCCACAGTACCCCTGAAATGCATAGAAAACTGCTTTTTTTTGGCACAGCCAATCAAAAAATTGGGGGTTCAAAAAACCCCACAGTACCCCTGAAATGCATAGAAAACTGCTTTTTTTTGGCACAGCCAATAAAAAAATTGGGGGTTCAAAAAACCCCACAGTACCCCTGAAATGCATAGAAAACTGCTTTTTTTTGGCCAAAACGCTAGAAAGGTCAAAGGTCAAAAGGTCAAAGGTCAAAAGGTCAAAGGTCAAAAGGTCAAAGGTCAAATCGCTAGAAAGGTCAAAAAAATTGGGGGTTCAAAAAACCCCACAGTACCCCTGAAATGCGTAGAAAACTGCTTTTTTTGGGCACAGCCAATACAAAAATTGGGGGTTCAAAAAACCCCACAGTACCCCTGAAATGCATAGAAAACTACTTTTTTTGGCACAGCCATTAAAAAAATTGGGGGTAAAAAAAACCCCACAGTACCCCTGAAATGCATAGAAAACTGCTTTTTTTAATTGGGGGTTCAAAAAACCCCACAGTATCCCTGAAATGCATAGAAAACTGCTTTTTTTTTGCACAGCCAATAAAAAAATTGGGGGTTAAAAAAAAACCACAGTACCCCTGAAATGTATAGAAAACTGCTTTTTTTTGGCACAGCCAATAAAAAAATTGGGGGTTCAAAAAACCCCACAGTACCCCTGAAATGCATAGAAAACTGCTTTTTTTTGGGCCAAAACGCTAGAAAGGTCAAAGGTCAAAAGGTCAAAGGTCAAAAGGTCAAAGGTCAAAAGGTCAAAGGTCAAATCGCTAGAAAGGTCAAAAAAATTGGGGGTTCAAAAAACCCCACAGTACCCCTGAAATGCATAGAAAACTGCTTTTTTTTGGCACAGCCAATAAAAAAATTGGGGGTTCAAAAAACCCCACAGTACCCCTGAAATGCATAGAAAACTGCTTTTTTTTTGGCACAGCCAATAAAAAAATTGGGGGTTCAAAAAACCCCACAGTACCCCTGAAATGCATAGAAAACTGCTTTTTTTTGGCACAGCCAATAAAAAAATTGGGGGTTCAAAAAACCCCACAGTACCCCTGAAATGCATAGAAAACTGCTTTTTTTTGGCACAGCCAATAAAAAAATTGGGGGTTCAAAAAACCCCACAGTACCCCTGAAATGCATAGAAAACTGCTTTTTTTTTGCACAGCCAATAAAAAAATTGGGGGTTAAAAAAACCCCACAGTACCCCTGAAATGCATAGAAAACTGCTTTTTTTTGGCACAGCCAATAAAAAAATTGGGGGTTCAAAAAACCCCACAGTACCCCTGAAATGCATAGAAAACTGCTTTTTTTTGGCATAGCCAATAAAAAAATTGGGGGTTCAAAAAACCCCACAGTACCCCTGAAATGCATAGAAAACTGCTTTTTTTTGGCCAAAACGCTAGAAAGGTCAAAGGTGAAAAGGTCAAAGGTCAAAAGGTCTAAGGTCAAAAGGTCAAAGGTCAAATCGCTAGAAAGGTCAAAAAAATTGGGGGTTCAAAAAACCCCACAGTACCCCTGAAATGCATAGAAAACTGCTTTTTTTGGCACAGCCAATACAAAAATTGGGGGTTCAAAAAACCCCACAGTACCCCTGAAATGCATAGAAAACTGCTTTTTTTTGGCACAGCCAATAAAAAAATTGGGGGTTCAAAAAACCCCACAGTACCCCTGAAATGCATAGAAAACTGCTTTATTTTTGGCACAGCCAATAAAAAAATTGGGGGTTCAAAAAACCCCACAGTACCCCTGAAATGCATAGAAAACTGCTTTTTTTTTTGGCCAAAACGCTAGAAAGGTCAAAGGTCAAAAGGTCAAAGGTCAAAGGTCAAAAGGTCAAAGGTCAAATCACTAGAAAGGTCAAAAAAATTGGGGGTTCAAAAAACCCCACAGTACCCCTGAAATGCATAGAAAACTGCTTTTTTTTGGCACAGCCAATAAAAAAATTGGGGGTTCAAAAAACCCCACAGTACCCCTGAAATGCATAGAAAACTGCTTTTTTTTTGGCCAAAACGCTAGAAAGGTCAAAGGTCAAAAGGTCAAAGGTCAAAAGGTCAAAGGTCAAATCGCTAGAAAGGTCAAAAAAATTGGGGGTTAAAAAAACCCCACAGTACCCCTGAAATGCATAGAAAACTGCTTTTTTTTGGCACAGCCAATAAAAAAATTGGGGGTTCAAAAAACCCCACAGTACCCCTGAAATGCATAGAAAACTGATTTTTTTGGCCAAAACGCTAGAAAGGTCAAAGGTCAAAAGGTCAAAAGGTCAAAGGTCAAAAGGTCAAAGGTCAAATCGCTAGAAAGGTCAAAAAAATTGGGGGTTCAAAAAACCCCACAGTACCCCTGAAATGCATAGAAAACTGCTTTTTTTTGGCACAGCCAATAAAAAAATTGGGGGTTCAAAAAACCCCACAGTACCCCTGAAATGCATAGAAAACTGCTTTTTTTTGGCCAAAACGCTAGAAAGGTCAAAGGTCAAAAGGTCAAAAGGTCAAAGGTCAAATCGCTAGAAAGGTCAAAAAAATTGGGGGTTAAAAAAACCCCACAGTACCCCTGAAATGCATAGAAAACTGCTTTTTTTTGGCACAGCCAATAAAAAAATTGGGGGTTCAAAAAACCCCACAGTACCCCTGAAATGCATAGAAAACTGATTTTTTTTGGCCAAAACGCTAGAAAGGTCAAAGGTCAAAAGGTCAAAAGGTCAAAGGTCAAAAGGTCAAAGGTCAAATCGCTAGAAAGGTCAAAAAAATTGGGTGTTCAAAAAACCCCACAGTACCCCTGAAATGCATAGAAAACTGCTTTTTTTTGGCACAGCCAATAAAAAAATTGGGGGTTCAAAAAACCCCACAGTACCCCTGAAATGCATAGAAAACTGCTTTTTTTTGGCCAAAACGCTAGAAAGGTCAAAGGTCAAAAGGTCAAAAGGTCAAAGGTCAAATCGCTAGAAAGGTCAAAAAAATTGGGGGTTAAAAAAACCCCACAGTACCCCTGAAATGCATAGAAAACTGCTTTTTTTTGGCACAGCCAATAAAAAAATTGGGGGTTCAAAAAACCCCACAGTACCCCTGAAATGCATAGAAAACTGCTTTTTTTTGGCCAAAACGCTAGAAAGGTCAAAGGTCAAAAGGTCAAAGGTCAAAAGGTCAAAGGTCAAATCGCTAGAAAGGTCAAAAAAATTGGGGGTTCAAAAAACCCCACAGTACCCCTGAAATGCATAGAAAACTGCTTTTTTTTTGCACAGCCAATAAAAAAATTGGGGGTTCAAAAAACCCCACAGTACCCCTGAAATGCATAGAAAACTGCTTTTTTTTGGCACAGCCAATACAAAAATTGGGGGTTCAAAAAACCCCACAGTACCCCTGAAATGCATAGAAAACTGCTTTTTTTTGGCACAGCCAATAAAAAAATTGGGGGTTCAAAAAACCCCACAGTACCCCTGAAATGCATAGAAAACTGCTTTTTTTGGGCACAGCCAATAAAAAAATTGGGGGTTCAAAAAACCCCACAGTACCCCTGAAATGCATAGAAAACTGCTTTTTTTTGGCACAGCCAATAAAAAAATTGGGGGTTCAAAAAACCCCACAGTACCCCTGAAATGCATAGAAAACTGTTTTTTTTTTGCACAGCCAATAAAAAAATTGGGGGTTCAAAAAACCCCACAGTACCCCTGAAATGCATAGAAAACTGCTTTTTTTTGGCCAAAACGCTAGAAAGGTCAAAGGTCAAAAGGTCAAAGGTCAAAAGGTCAAAGGTCAAAAGGTCAAAGGTCAAATCGCTAGAAAGGTCAAAAAAATTGGGGGTTCAAAAAACCCCACAGTACCCCTGAAATGCATAGAAAACTGCTTTTTTTTTGCACAGCCAATACAAAAAATTGGGGGTTCAAAAAACCCCACAGTACCCCTGAAATGCATAGACAACTGCTTTTTTTTGGCACAGCCAATAAAAACATTGGGGGTTAAAAAAAACCCACAGTACCCCTGAAATGCATAGAAAACTGCTTTTTTTTGGCACAGCCAATAAAAAAATTGGGGGTTCAAAAAACCCCACAGTACCCCTGAAATGCATAGAAAACTGCTTTTTTTTGGCACAGCCAATAACAAAATTGGAGGTTCAAAAAACCCCACAGTACCCCTGAAATGCATAGAAAACTGTTTTTTTTTGGCCAAAACGCTAGAAAGGTCAAAGGTCAAAAGGTCAAAGGTCAAAAGGTCAAAGGTCAACAGGTCAAAGGTCAAATCGCTAGAAAGGTCCAAAAAATTGGGGGTTCAAAAAACCCCACAGTACCCCTGAAATGCATAGAAAACTGCTTTTTTTTGGCACAGCCAATAAAAAAATTGGGGGTTCAAAAAACCCCACAGTACCCCTGAAATGCATAGAAAACTGCTTTTTTTTGGCACAGCCAATAAAAAAATTGGGGGTTCAAAAAACCCCACAGTACCCCTGAAATGCATAGAAAACTGCTTTTTTTTGGGCCAAAACGCTAGAAAGGTCAAAGGTCAAAAGGTCAAAGGTCAAAAGGTCAAAGGTCAAAAGGTCAAAGGTCAAATCGCTAGAAAGGTCAAAAAAAATTGGGGGTTCAAAAAACCCCACAGTACCCCTGAAATGCATAGAAAACTGCTTTTTTTTGGCACAGCCAATAAAAAAATTGGGGGTTCAAAAAACCCCACAGTACCCCTGAAATGCATAGAAAACTGCTTTTTTTTTGGCACAGCCAATAAAAAAATTGGGGGTTCAAAAAACCCCACAGTACCCCTGAAATGCATAGAAAACTGCTTTTTTTTGGCACAGCCAATAAAAAAATTGGGGGTTCAAAAAACCCCACAGTACCCCTGAAATGCATAGAAAACTGTTTTTTTTTGGCACAGCCAATAAAAAAATTGGGGGTTCAAAAAACCCCACAGTACCCCTGAAATGCATAGAAAACTGCTTTTTTTTGGCACAGCCAATAAAAAAATTGGGGGTTAAAAAAACCCCACAGTACCCCTGAAATGCATAGAAAACTGCTTTTTTTTGGCACAGCCAATAAAAAAATTGGGGGTTCAAAAAACCCCACAGTACCCCTGAAATGCATAGAAAACTGCTTTTTTTTGGCATAGCCAATAAAAAAATTGGGGGTTCAAAAAACCCCACAGTACCCCTGAAATGCATAGAAAACTGCTTTTTTTTTGGCACAGCCAATAAAAAAATTGGGGGTTCAAAAAACCCCACAGTACCCCTGAAATGCATAGAAAACTGCTTTTTTTTGGCACAGCCAATAAAAAAATTGGGGGTTCAAAAAACCCCACAGTACCCCTGAAATGCATAGAAAACTGCTTTTTTTTGGCACAGCCAATAAAAAAATTGGGGGTTCAAAAAACCCCACAGTACCCCTGAAATGCATAGAAAACTGCTTTTTTTTTGGCACAGCCAATACAAAAATTGGGGGTTAAAAAAACCCCACAGTACCCCTGAAATGCATAGAAAACTGCTTTTTTTTGGCACAGCCAATAAAAAAATTGGGGGTTCAAAAAACCCCACAGTACCCCTGAAATGCATAGAAAACTGCTTTTTTTTGGCACAGCCAATAAAAAAATTGGGGGTTAAAAAAAACCCACAGTACCCCTGAAATGCATAGAAAACTGCTTTTTTTTTGGCACAGCCAATAAAAAAATTGGGGGTTCAAAAAACCCCACAGTACCCCTGAAATGCATAGAAAACTGCTTTTTTTTGGCACAGCCAATAAAAAAATTGGGGGTTCAAAAAACCCCACAGTACCCCTGAAATGCATAGAAAACTGCTTTTTTTTTGGCACAGCCAATAAAAAAATTGGGGGTTAAAAAAACCCCACAGTACCCCTGAAATGCATAGAAAACTGCTTTTTTTTGGCACAGCCAATCAAAAAATTGGGGGTTCAAAAAACCCCACAGTACCCCTGAAATGCATAGAAAACTGCTTTTTTTTGGCACAGCCAATAAAAAAATTGGGGGTTCAAAAAACCCCACAGTACCCCTGAAATGCATAGAAAACTGCTTTTTTTTGGCCAAAACGCTAGAAAGGTCAAAGGTCAAAAGGTCAAAGGTCAAAAGGTCAAAGGTCAAATCGCTAGAAAGGTCAAACAAATTGGGGGTTCAAAAAACCCCACAGTACCCCTGAAATGCGTAGAAAACTGCTTTTTTTTGGCACAGCCAATACAAAAATTGGGGGTTCAAAAAACCCCACAGTACCACTGAAATGCATAGAAAACTACTTTTTTTGGCACAGCCATTAAAAAAATTGGGGGTAAAAAAAAAACCACAGTACCCCTGAAATGCATAGAAAACTGCTTTTTTTAATTGGGGGTTCAAAAAACCCCACAGTATCCCTGAAATGCATAGAAAACTGCTTTTTTTTTGCACAGCCAATAAAAAAATTGGGGGTTAAAAAAACCCCACAGTACCCCTGAAATGTATAGAAAACTGCTTTTTTTTGGCACAGCCAATAAAAAAATTGGGGGTTAAAAAAAACCCACAGTACCCCTGAAATGCATAGAAAACTGCTTTTTTTTGGGCCAAAACGCTAGAAAGGTCAAAGGTCAAAGGTCAAAAGGTCAAAGGTCAAAAGGTCAAAGGTCAAATCGCTAGAAAGGTCAAAAAAATTGGGGGTTCAAAAAACCCCACAGTACCCCTGAAATGCATAGAAAACTGCTTTTTTTTGGCACAGCCAATAAAAAAATTGGGGGTTCAAAAAACCCCACAGTACCCCTGAAATGCATAGAAAACTGCTTTTTTTTTGGCACAGCCAATAAAAAAATTGGGGGTTCAAAAAACCCCACAGTACCCCTGAAATGCATAGAAAACTGCTTTTTTTTGGCACAGCCAATAAAAAAATTGGGGGTTCAAAAAACCCCACAGTACCCCTGAAATGCATAGAAAACTGCTTTTTTTTGGCACAGCCAATAAAAAAATTGGGGGTTCAAAAAACCCCACAGTACCCCTGAAATGCATAGAAAACTGCTTTTTTTTGGCACAGCCAATAAAAAAATTGGGGGTTAAAAAAACCCCACAGTACCCCTGAAATGCATAGAAAACTGCTTTTTTTTGGCACAGCCAATAAAAAAATTGGGGGTTCAAAAAACCCCACAGTACCCCTGAAATGCATAGAAAACTGCTTTTTTTTGGCATAGCCAATAAAAAAATTGGGGGTTCAAAAAACCCCACAGTACCCCTGAAATGCATAGAAAACTGCTTTTTTTTTGGCACAGCCAATAAAAAAATTGGGGGTTCAAAAAACCCCACAGTACCCCTGAAATGCATAGAAAACTGCTTTTTTTTGGCACAGCCAATAAAAAAATTGGGGGTTCAAAAAACCCCACAGTACCCCTGAAATGCATAGAAAACTGCTTTTTTTTTGGCACAGCCAATAAAAAAATTGGGGGTTAAAAAAACCCCACAGTACCCCTGAAATGCATAGAAAACTGCTTTTTTTTGGCACAGCCAATAAAAAAATTGGGGGTTCAAAAAACCCCACAGTACCCCTGAAATGCATAGAAAACTGCTTTTTTTTGGCACAGCCAATAAAAAAATTGGGGGTTCAAAAAACCCCACAGTACCCCTGAAATGCATAGAAAACTGCTTTTTTTTTGGCACAGCCAATAAAAAAATTGGGGGTTAAAAAAAACCCACAGTACCCCTGAAATGCATAGAAAACTGCTTTTTTTTGGCACAGCCAATCAAAAAATTGGGGGTTCAAAAAACCCCACAGTACCCCTGAAATGCATAGAAAACTGCTTTTTTTTGGCACAGCCAATAAAAAAATTGGGGGTTCAAAAAACCCCACAGTACCCCTGAAATGCATAGAAAACTGCATTTTTTAATTGGGGGTTCAAAAAACCCCACAGTATCCCTGAAATGCATAGAAAACTGCTTTTTTTTGGCCAAAACGCTAGAAAGGTCAAAGGTCAAAAGGTCAAAAGGTCAAAGGTCAAATCGCTAGAAAGGTCAAAAAAATTGGGGGTTCAAAAAACCCCACAGTACCCCTGAAATGCATAGAAAACTGCTTTTTTTTGGCACAGCCAATAAAAAAATTGGGGGTTCAAAAAACCCCACAGTACCCCTGAAATGCATAGAAAACTGCTTTTTTTTGGCACAGCCAATAAAAAAATTGGGGGTTAAAAAAACCCCACAGTACCCCTGAAATGCATAGAAAACTGCTTTTTTTTTGGCACAGCCAATAAAAAAATTGGGGGTTCAAAAAACCCCACAGTACCCCTGAAATGCATAGAAAACTGCTTTTTTTTGGCACAGCCAATAAAAAAATTGGGGGTTCAAAAAACCCCACAGTACCCCTGAAATGCATAGAAAACTGCTTTTTTTTTGGCACAGCCAATAAAAAAATTGGGGGTTAAAAAACCCCCACAGTACCCCTGAAATGCATAGAAAACTGCTTTTTTTTGGCACAGCCAATCAAAAAATTGGGGGTTCAAAAAACCCCACAGTACCCCTGAAATGCATAGAAAACTGCTTTTTTTTGGCACAGCCAATAAAAAAATTGGGGGTTCAAAAAACCCCACAGTACCCCTGAAATGCATAGAAAACTGCTTTTTTTTGGCCAAAACGCTAGAAAGGTCAAAGGTCAAAAGGTCAAAGGTCAAAAGGTCAAAGGTCAAAAGGTCAAAGGTCAAATCGCTAGAAAGGTCAAAAAAATTGGGGGTTCAAAAAACCCCACAGTACCCCTGAAATGCGTAGAAAACTGCTTTTTTTGGGCACAGCCAATACAAAAATTGGGGGTTCAAAAAACCCCACAGTACCCCTGAAATGCATAGAAAACTACTTTTTTTGGCACAGCCATTAAAAAAATTGGGGGTAAAAAAAACCCCACAGTACCCCTGAAATGCATAGAAAACTGCTTTTTTTAATTGGGGGTTCAAAAAACCCCACAGTATCCCTGAAATGCATAGAAAACTGCTTTTTTTTTGCACAGCCAATAAAAAAATTGGGGGTTAAAAAAAAACCACAGTACCCCTGAAATGTATAGAAAACTGCTTTTTTTTGGCACAGCCAATAAAAAAATTGGGGGTTCAAAAAACCCCACAGTACCCCTGAAATGCATAGAAAACTGCTTTTTTTTGGGCCAAAACGCTAGAAAGGTCAAAGGTCAAAAGGTCAAAGGTCAAAAGGTCAAAGGTCAAAAGGTCAAAGGTCAAATCGCTAGAAAGGTCAAAAAAATTGGGGGTTCAAAAAACCCCACAGTACCCCTGAAATGCATAGAAAACTGCTTTTTTTTGGCACAGCCAATAAAAAAATTGGGGGTTCAAAAAACCCCACAGTACCCCTGAAATGCATAGAAAACTGCTTTTTTTTTGGCACAGCCAATAAAAAAATTGGGGGTTCAAAAAACCCCACAGTACCCCTGAAATGCATAGAAAACTGCTTTTTTTTGGCACAGCCAATAAAAAAATTGGGGGTTCAAAAAACCCCACAGTACCCCTGAAATGCATAGAAAACTGCTTTTTTTTGGCACAGCCAATAAAAAAATTGGGGGTTCAAAAAACCCCACAGTACCCCTGAAATGCATAGAAAACTGCTTTTTTTTTGCACAGCCAATAAAAAAATTGGGGGTTAAAAAAACCCCACAGTACCCCTGAAATGCATAGAAAACTGCTTTTTTTTGGCACAGCCAATAAAAAAATTGGGGGTTCAAAAAACCCCACAGTACCCCTGAAATGCATAGAAAACTGCTTTTTTTTGGCATAGCCAATAAAAAAATTGGGGGTTCAAAAAACCCCACAGTACCCCTGAAATGCATAGAAAACTGCTTTTTTTTGGCCAAAACGCTAGAAAGGTCAAAGGTGAAAAGGTCAAAGGTCAAAAGGTCTAAGGTCAAAAGGTCAAAGGTCAAATCGCTAGAAAGGTCAAAAAAATTGGGGGTTCAAAAAACCCCACAGTACCCCTGAAATGCATAGAAAACTGCTTTTTTTGGCACAGCCAATACAAAAATTGGGGGTTCAAAAAACCCCACAGTACCCCTGAAATGCATAGAAAACTGCTTTTTTTTGGCACAGCCAATAAAAAAATTGGGGGTTCAAAAAACCCCACAGTACCCCTGAAATGCATAGAAAACTGCTTTATTTTTGGCACAGCCAATAAAAAAATTGGGGGTTCAAAAAACCCCACAGTACCCCTGAAATGCATAGAAAACTGCTTTTTTTTTTGGCCAAAACGCTAGAAAGGTCAAAGGTCAAAAGGTCAAAGGTCAAAGGTCAAAAGGTCAAAGGTCAAATCACTAGAAAGGTCAAAAAAATTGGGGGTTCAAAAAACCCCACAGTACCCCTGAAATGCATAGAAAACTGCTTTTTTTTGGCACAGCCAATAAAAAAATTGGGGGTTCAAAAAACCCCACAGTACCCCTGAAATGCATAGAAAACTGCTTTTTTTTTGGCCAAAACGCTAGAAAGGTCAAAGGTCAAAAGGTCAAAGGTCAAAAGGTCAAAGGTCAAAAGGTCAAAGGTCAAATCGCTAGAAAGGTCAAAAAAATTGGGGGTTAAAAAAACCCCACAGTACCCCTGAAATGCATAGAAAACTGCTTTTTTTTGGCACAGCCAATAAAAAAATTGGGGGTTCAAAAAACCCCACAGTACCCCTGAAATGCATAGAAAACTGATTTTTTTGGCCAAAACGCTAGAAAGGTCAAAGGTCAAAAGGTCAAAAGGTCAAAGGTCAAAAGGTCAAAGGTCAAATCGCTAGAAAGGTCAAAAAAATTGGGGGTTCAAAAAACCCCACAGTACCCCTGAAATGCATAGAAAACTGCTTTTTTTTGGCACAGCCAATAAAAAAATTGGGGGTTCAAAAAACCCCACAGTACCCCTGAAATGCATAGAAAACTGCTTTTTTTTGGCCAAAACGCTAGAAAGGTCAAAGGTCAAAAGGTCAAAAGGTCAAAGGTCAAATCGCTAGAAAGGTCAAAAAAATTGGGGGTTAAAAAAACCCCACAGTACCCCTGAAATGCATAGAAAACTGCTTTTTTTTGGCACAGCCAATAAAAAAATTGGGGGTTCAAAAAACCCCACAGTACCCCTGAAATGCATAGAAAACTGATTTTTTTTGGCCAAAACGCTAGAAAGGTCAAAGGTCAAAAGGTCAAAAGGTCAAAGGTCAAAAGGTCAAAGGTCAAATCGCTAGAAAGGTCAAAAAAATTGGGTGTTCAAAAAACCCCACAGTACCCCTGAAATGCATAGAAAACTGCTTTTTTTTGGCACAGCCAATAAAAAAATTGGGGGTTCAAAAAACCCCACAGTACCCCTGAAATGCATAGAAAACTGCTTTTTTTTGGCCAAAACGCTAGAAAGGTCAAAGGTCAAAAGGTCAAAAGGTCAAAGGTCAAATCGCTAGAAAGGTCAAAAAAATTGGGGGTTAAAAAAACCCCACAGTACCCCTGAAATGCATAGAAAACTGCTTTTTTTTGGCACAGCCAATAAAAAAATTGGGGGTTCAAAAAACCCCACAGTACCCCTGAAATGCATAGAAAACTGCTTTTTTTTGGCCAAAACGCTAGAAAGGTCAAAGGTCAAAAGGTCAAAGGTCAAAAGGTCAAAGGTCAAATCGCTAGAAAGGTCAAAAAAATTGGGGGTTCAAAAAACCCCACAGTACCCCTGAAATGCATAGAAAACTGCTTTTTTTTTGCACAGCCAATAAAAAAATTGGGGGTTCAAAAAACCCCACAGTACCCCTGAAATGCATAGAAAACTGCTTTTTTTTGGCACAGCCAATACAAAAATTGGGGGTTCAAAAAACCCCACAGTACCCCTGAAATGCATAGAAAACTGCTTTTTTTTGGCACAGCCAATAAAAAAATTGGGGGTTCAAAAAACCCCACAGTACCCCTGAAATGCATAGAAAACTGCTTTTTTTGGGCACAGCCAATAAAAAAATTGGGGGTTCAAAAAACCCCACAGTACCCCTGAAATGCATAGAAAACTGCTTTTTTTTGGCACAGCCAATAAAAAAATTGGGGGTTCAAAAAACCCCACAGTACCCCTGAAATGCATAGAAAACTGTTTTTTTTTGGCACAGCCAATAAAAAAATTGGGGGTTCAAAAAACCCCACAGTACCCCTGAAATGCATAGAAAACTGCTTTTTTTTGGCCAAAACGCTAGAAAGGTCAAAGGTCAAAAGGTCAAAGGTCAAAAGGTCAAAGGTCAAAAGGTCAAAGGTCAAATCGCTAGAAAGGTCAAAAAAATTGGGGGTTCAAAAAACCCCACAGTACCCCTGAAATGCATAGAAAACTGCTTTTTTTTTGCACAGCCAATACAAAAAATTGGGGGTTCAAAAAACCCCACAGTACCCCTGAAATGCATAGACAACTGCTTTTTTTTGGCACAGCCAATAAAAACATTGGGGGTTAAAAAAAACCCACAGTACCCCTGAAATGCATAGAAAACTGCTTTTTTTTGGCACAGCCAATAAAAAAATTGGGGGTTCAAAAAACCCCACAGTACCCCTGAAATGCATAGAAAACTGCTTTTTTTTGGCACAGCCAATAACAAAATTGGAGGTTCAAAAAACCCCACAGTACCCCTGAAATGCATAGAAAACTGTTTTTTTTTGGCCAAAACGCTAGAAAGGTCAAAGGTCAAAAGGTCAAAGGTCAAAAGGTCAAAGGTCAACAGGTCAAAGGTCAAATCGCTAGAAAGGTCCAAAAAATTGGGGGTTCAAAAAACCCCACAGTACCCCTGAAATGCATAGAAAACTGCTTTTTTTTGGCACAGCCAATAAAAAAATTGGGGGTTCAAAAAACCCCACAGTACCCCTGAAATGCATAGAAAACTGCTTTTTTTTGGCACAGCCAATAAAAAAATTGGGGGTTCAAAAAACCCCACAGTACCCCTGAAATGCATAGAAAACTGCTTTTTTTTGGGCCAAAACGCTAGAAAGGTCAAAGGTCAAAAGGTCAAAGGTCAAAAGGTCAAAGGTCAAAAGGTCAAAGGTCAAATCGCTAGAAAGGTCAAAAAAAATTGGGGGTTCAAAAAACCCCACAGTACCCCTGAAATGCATAGAAAACTGCTTTTTTTTGGCACAGCCAATAAAAAAATTGGGGGTTCAAAAAACCCCACAGTACCCCTGAAATGCATAGAAAACTGCTTTTTTTTTGGCACAGCCAATAAAAAAATTGGGGGTTCAAAAAACCCCACAGTACCCCTGAAATGCATAGAAAACTGCTTTTTTTTGGCACAGCCAATAAAAAAATTGGGGGTTCAAAAAACCCCACAGTACCCCTGAAATGCATAGAAAACTGTTTTTTTTTGGCACAGCCAATAAAAAAATTGGGGGTTCAAAAAACCCCACAGTACCCCTGAAATGCATAGAAAACTGCTTTTTTTTGGCACAGCCAATAAAAAAATTGGGGGTTAAAAAAACCCCACAGTACCCCTGAAATGCATAGAAAACTGCTTTTTTTTGGCACAGCCAATAAAAAAATTGGGGGTTCAAAAAACCCCACAGTACCCCTGAAATGCATAGAAAACTGCTTTTTTTTGGCATAGCCAATAAAAAAATTGGGGGTTCAAAAAACCCCACAGTACCCCTGAAATGCATAGAAAACTGCTTTTTTTTTGGCACAGCCAATAAAAAAATTGGGGGTTCAAAAAACCCCACAGTACCCCTGAAATGCATAGAAAACTGCTTTTTTTTGGCACAGCCAATAAAAAAATTGGGGGTTCAAAAAACCCCACAGTACCCCTGAAATGCATAGAAAACTGCTTTTTTTTGGCACAGCCAATAAAAAAATTGGGGGTTCAAAAAACCCCACAGTACCCCTGAAATGCATAGAAAACTGCTTTTTTTTGGCACAGCCAATAAAAAAATTGGGGGTTCAAAAAACCCCACAGTACCCCTGAAATGCATAGAAAACTGCTTTTTTTTTGGCACAGCCAATAAAAAAATTGGGGGTTAAAAAAAACCCACAGTACCCCTGAAATGCATAGAAAACTGCTTTTTTTTGGCACAGCCAATCAAAAAATTGGGGGTTCAAAAAACCCCACAGTACCCCTGAAATGCATAGAAAACTGCTTTTTTTTGGCACAGCCAATAAAAAAATTGGGGGTTCAAAAAACCCCACAGTACCCCTGAAATGCATAGAAAACTGCTTTTTTTTGGCCAAAACGCTAGAAAGGTCAAAGGTCAAAAGGTCAAAGGTCAAAAGGTCAAAGGTCAAAAGGTCAAAGGTCAAATCGCTAGAAAGGTCAAACAAATTGGGGGTTCAAAAAACCCCACAGTACCCCTGAAATGCATAGAAAACTGCTTTTTTTTGGCACAGCCAATACAAAAATTGGGGGTTCAAAAAACCCCACAGTACCCCTGAAATGCATAGAAAACTACTTTTTTTGGCACAGCCATTAAAAAAATTGGGGGTAAAAAAAAAACCACAGTACCCCTGAAATGCATAGAAAACTGCATTTTTTAATTGGGGGTTCAAAAAACCCCACAGTATCCCTGAAATGCATAGAAAACTGCTTTTTTTTGGCCAAAACGCTAGAAAGGTCAAAGGTCAAAAGGTCAAAGGTCAAAAGGTCAAAGGTCAAATCGCTAGAAAGGTCAAAAAAATTGGGGGTTCAAAAAACCCCACAGTACCCCTGAAATGCATAGAAAACTGCTTTTTTTTGGCACAGCCAATAAAAAAATTGGGGGTTCAAAAAACCCCACAGTACCCCTGAAATGCATAGAAAACTGCTTTTTTTTGGCACAGCCAATAAAAAAATTGGGGGTTAAAAAAAAACCACAGTACCCCTGAAATGCATAGAAAACTGCTTTTTTTTTGGCACAGCCAATAAAAAAATTGGGGGTTCAAAAAACCCCACAGTACCCCTGAAATGCATAGAAAACTGCTTTTTTTTGGCACAGCCAATAAAAAAATTGGGGGTTCAAAAAACCCCACAGTACCCCTGAAATGCATAGAAAACTGCTTTTTTTTTTGCACAGCCAATAAAAAAATTGGGGGTTAAAAAACCCCCACAGTACCCCTGAAATGCATAGAAAACTGCTTTTTTTTGGCACAGCCAATCAAAAAATTGGGGGTTCAAAAAACCCCACAGTACCCCTGAAATGCATAGAAAACTGCTTTTTTTTGGCACAGCCAATAAAAAAATTGGGGGTTCAAAAAACCCCACAGTACCCCTGAAATGCATAGAAAACTGCTTTTTTTTGGGCCAAAACGCTAGAAAGGTCAAAGGTCAAAAGGTCAAAGGTCAAAAGGTCAAAGGTCAAAAGGTCAAAGGTCAAATCGCTAGAAAGGTCAAAAAAATTGGGGGTTCAAAAAACCCCACAGTACCCCTGAAATGCATAGAAAACTGCTTTTTTTTTGCACAGCCAATAAAAAAATTGGGGGTTCAAAAAACCCCACAGTACCCCTGAAATGCATAGAAAACTGCTTTTTTTTTGGCACAGCCAATAAAAAAATTGGGGGTTCAAAAAAACCCACAGTACCCCTGAAATGCATAGAAAACTGCTTTTTTTTGGCACAGCCAATAAAAAAATTGGGGGTTCAAAAAACCCCACAGTACCCCTGAAATGCATAGAAAACTGCTTTTTTTTGGCACAGCCAATAAAAAAATTGGGGGTTCAAAAAACCCCACAGTACCCCTGAAATGCATAGAAAACTGCTTTTTTTTTGCACAGCCAATAAAAAAATTGGGGGTTAAAAAAAAACCACAGTACCCCTGAAATGTATAGAAAACTGCTTTTTTTTGGCACAGCCAATAAAAAAATTGGGGGTTCAAAAAACCCCACAGTACCCCTGAAATGCATAGAAAACTGCTTTTTTTTGGGCCAAAACGCTAGAAAGGTCAAAGGTCAAAAGGTCAAAGGTCAAAAGGTCAAAGGTCAAAAGGTCAAAGGTCAAATCGCTAGAAAGGTCAAAAAAATTGGGGGTTCAAAAAACCCCACAGTACCCCTGAAATGCATAGAAAACTGCTTTTTTTTTGCACAGCCAATAAAAAAATTGGGGGTTCAAAAAACCCCACAGTACCCCTGAAATGCATAGAAAACTGCTTTTTTTTTGGCACAGCCAATAAAAAAATTGGGGGTTCAAAAAAACCCACAGTACCCCTGAAATGCATAGAAAACTGCTTTTTTTTGGCACAGCCAATAAAAAAATTGGGGGTTCAAAAAACCCCACAGTACCCCTGAAATGCATAGAAAACTGCTTTTTTTTGGCACAGCCAATAAAAAAATTGGGGGTTCAAAAAACCCCACAGTACCCCTGAAATGCATAGAAAACTGCTTTTTTTTTGCACAGCCAATAAAAAAATTGGGGGTTAAAAAAAACCCACAGTACCCCTGAAATGCATAGAAAACTGCTTTTTTTTGGCACAGCCAATAAAAAAATTGGGGGTTCAAAAAACCCCACAGTACCCCTGAAATGCATAGAAAACTGCTTTTTTTTGGCATAGCCAATAAAAAAATTGGGGGTTCAAAAAACCCCACAGTACCCCTGAAATGCATAGAAAACTGCTTTTTTTTGGCCAAAACGCTAGAAAGGTCAAAGGTGAAAAGGTCAAAGGTCAAAAGGTCTAAGGTCAAAAGGTCAAAGGTCAAATCGCTAGAAAGGTCAAAAAAATTGGGGGTTCAAAAAACCCCACAGTACCCCTGAAATGCATAGAAAACTGCTTTATTTTTGGCACAGCCAATAAAAAAATTGGGGGTTCAAAAAACCCCACAGTACCCCTGAAATGCATAGAAAACTGCTTTTTTTTTTTGGCCAAAACGCTAGAAAGGTCAAAGGTCAAAAGGTCAAAGGTCAAAGGTCAAAAGGTCAAAGGTCAAATCACTAGAAAGGTCAAAAAAATTGGGGGTTCAAAAAACCCCACAGTACCCCTGAAATGCATAGAAAACTGCTTTTTTTTGGCACAGCCAATAAAAAAATTGGGGGTTCAAAAAACCCCACAGTACCCCTGAAATGCATAGAAAACTGCTTTTTTTTTGGCCAAAACGCTAGAAAGGTCAAAGGTCAAAAGGTCAAAGGTCAAAAGGTCAAAGGTCAAAAGGTCAAAGGTCAAATTGCTAGAAAGGTCAAAAACATTGGGGGTTCAAAAAACCCCACAGTACCCCTGAAATGCATAGAAAACTGCTTTTTTTTTGGCCAAAACGCTAGAAAGGTCAAAGGTCAAAAGGTCAAAAGGTCAAAGGTCAAAAGGTCAAAGGTCAAATCGCTAGAAAGGTCAAAAAAATTGGGGGTTCAAAAAACCCCACAGTACCCCTGAAATGCATAGAAAACTGCTTTTTTTTTGGCACAGCCAATAAAAAAATTGGGGGTTCAAAAAACCCCACAGTACCCCTGAAATGCATAGAAAACTGCTTTTTTTTTGGCCAAAACGCTAGAAAGGTCAAAGGTCAAAAGGTCAAAGGTCAAAAGGTCAAAGGTCAAAAGGTCAAAGGTCAAATTGCTAGAAAGGTCAAAAACATTGGGGGTTCAAAAAACCCCACAGTACCCCTGAAATGCATAGAAAACTGCTTTTTTTTGGCCAAAACGCTAGAAAGGTCAAAGGTCAAAAGGTCAAAAGGTCAAAGGTCAAAAGGTCAAAGGTCAAATCGCTAGAAAGGTCAAAAAAATTGGGGGTTCAAAAAACCCCACAGTACCCCTGAAATGCATAGAAAACTGCTTTTTTTTTGGCACAGCCAATAAAAAAATTGGGGGTTCAAAAAACCCCACAGTACCCCTGAAATGCATAGAAAACTGATTTTTGTTTGGCCAAAACGCTAGAAAGGTCAAAGGTCAAAAGGTCAAAGGTCAAAGGTCAAAAGGTCAAAGGTCAAATTGCTAGAAAGGTCAAAAAAATTGGGGGTTCAAAAAACCCCACAGTACCCCTGAAATGCATAGAAAACTGCTTTTTTTTGGCCAAAACGCTAGAAAGGTCAAAGGTCAAAAGGTCAAAAGGTCAAAGGTCAAAAGGTCAAAGGTCAAATCGCTAGAAAGGTCAAAAAAATTGGGGGTTCAAAAAACCCCACAGTACCCCTGAAATGCATAGAAAACTGCTTTTTTTTTGGCACAGCCAATAAAAAAATTGGGGGTTCAAAAAACCCCACAGTACCCCTGAAATGCATAGAAAACTGATTTTTTTTGGCACAGCCAATAAAAAAATTGGGGGTTCAAAAAACCCCACAGTACCCCTGAAATGCATAGAAAACTGCTTTTTTTTGGCACAGCCAATAAAAAAATTGGGGGTTAAAAAAACCCCACAGTACCCCTGAAATGCATAGAAAACTGCTTTTTTTTTGGCACAGCCAATAAAAAAATTGGGGGTTCAAAAAACCCCACAGTACCCCTGATTGACCTTTCTACTGAAATGCATAGAAAACTGCTTTTTTTTGGCACAGCCAATACAAAAATTGGGGGTTCAAAAAACCCCACAGTACCCCTGAAATGCATAGAAAACTGCTTTTTTTTGGCACAGCCAATAAAAAAATTGGGGGTTCAAAAAACCCCACAGTACCCCTGAAATGCATAGAAAACTGCTTTTTTTTGGCCAAAACGCTAGAAAGGTCAAAGGTCAAAAGGTCAAAAGGTCAAAGGTCAAATCGCTAGAAAGGTCAAAAAAATTGGGGGTTAAAAAAAACCCACAGTACCCCTGAAATGCATAGAAAACTGCTTTTTTTTGGCACAGCCAATAAAAAAATTGGGGGTTCAAAAAACCCCACAGTACCCCTGAAATGCATAGAAAACTGCTTTTTTTTGGCCAAAACGCTAGAAAGGTCAAAGGTCAAAAGGTCAAAGGTCAAATCGCTAGAAAGGTCAAAAAAATTGGGGGTTCAAAAAACCCCACAGTACCCCTGAAATGCATAGAAAACTGCTTTTTTTTTGCACAGCCAATAAAAAAATTGGGGGTTCAAAAAACCCCACAGTACCCCTGAAATGCATAGAAAACTGCTTTTTTTTGGCACAGCCAATACAAAAATTGGGGGTTCAAAAAACCCCACAGTACCCCTGAAATGCATAGAAAACTGCTTTTTTTTGGCACAGCCAATAAAAAAATTGGGGGTTCAAAAAACCCCACAGTACCCCTGAAATGCATAGAAAACTGCTTTTTTTGGGCACAGCCAATAAAAAAATTGGGGGTTCAAAAAACCCCACAGTACCCCTGAAATGCATAGAAAACTGCTTTTTTTTTGCACAGCCAATAAAAAAATTGGGGGTTCAAAAAACCCCACAGTACCCCTGAAATGCATAGAAAACTGCTTTTTTTTGGCACAGCCAATACAAAAATTGGGGGTTCAAAAAACCCCACAGTACCCCTGAAATGCATAGAAAACTGCTTTTTTTTGGCACAGCCAATAAAAAAATTGGGGGTTCAAAAAACCCCACAGTACCCCTGAAATGCATAGAAAACTGCTTTTTTTTTTGGCACAGCCAATAAAAAAATTGGGGGTTCAAAAAACCCCACAGTACCCCTGAAATGCATAGAAAACTGATTTTTTTTTGGCCAAAACGCTAGAAAGGTCAAAGGTCAAAAGGTCAAAGGTCAAAGGTCAAAAGGTCAAAGGTCAAATTGCTAGAAAGGTCAAAAAAATTGGGGGTTCAAAAAACCCCACAGTACCCCTGAAATGCATAGAAAACTGCTTTTTTTTGGCCAAAACGCTAGAAAGGTCAAAGGTCAAAAGGTCAAAAGGTCAAAGGTCAAAAGGTCAAAGGTCAAATCGCTAGAAAGGTCAAAAAAATTGGGGGTTCAAAAAACCCCACAGTACCCCTGAAATGCATAGAAAACTGCTTTTTTTTTGGCACAGCCAATAAAAAAATTGGGGGTTCAAAAAACCCCACAGTACCCCTGAAATGCATAGAAAACTGATTTTTTTTGGCACAGCCAATAAAAAAATTGGGGGTTCAAAAAACCCCACAGTACCCCTGAAATGCATAGAAAACTGCTTTTTTTTGGCACAGCCAATAAAAAAATTGGGGGTTAAAAAAACCCCACAGTACCCCTGAAATGCATAGAAAACTGCTTTTTTTTTGGCACAGCCAATAAAAAAATTGGGGGTTCAAAAAACCCCACAGTACCCCTGATTGACCTTTCTACTGAAATGCATAGAAAACTGCTTTTTTTTGGCACAGCCAAGACAAAAATTGGGGGTTCAAAAAACCCCACAGTACCCCTGAAATGCATAGAAAACTGCTTTTTTTTGGCACAGCCAATAAAAAAATTGGGGGTTCAAAAAACCCCACAGTACCCCTGAAATGCATAGAAAACTGCTTTTTTTTGGCCAAAACGCTAGAAAGGTCAAAGGTCAAAAGGTCAAAAGGTCAAAGGTCAAATCGCTAGAAAGGTCAAAAAAATTGGGGGTTAAAAAAAACCCACAGTACCCCTGAAATGCATAGAAAACTGCTTTTTTTTGGCACAGCCAATAAAAAAATTGGGGGTTCAAAAAACCCCACAGTACCCCTGAAATGCATAGAAAACTGCTTTTTTTTGGCCAAAACGCTAGAAAGGTCAAAGGTCAAAAGGTCAAAGGTCAAATCGCTAGAAAGGTCAAAAAAATTGGGGGTTCAAAAAACCCCACAGTACCCCTGAAATGCATAGAAAACTGCTTTTTTTTTGCACAGCCAATAAAAAAATTGGGGGTTCAAAAAACCCCACAGTACCCCTGAAATGCATAGAAAACTGCTTTTTTTTGGCACAGCCAATACAAAAATTGGGGGTTCAAAAAACCCCACAGTACCCCTGAAATGCATAGAAAACTGCTTTTTTTTGGCACAGCCAATAAAAAAATTGGGGGTTCAAAAAACCCCACAGTACCCCTGAAATGCATAGAAAACTGCTTTTTTTGGGCACAGCCAATAAAAAAATTGGGGGTTCAAAAAACCCCACAGTACCCCTGAAATGCATAGAAAACTGCTTTTTTTTTGCACAGCCAATAAAAAAATTGGGGGTTCAAAAAACCCCACAGTACCCCTGAAATGCATAGAAAACTGCTTTTTTTTGGCACAGCCAATACAAAAATTGGGGGTTCAAAAAACCCCACAGTACCCCTGAAATGCATAGAAAACTGCTTTTTTTTGGCACAGCCAATAAAAAAATTGGGGGTTCAAAAAACCCCACAGTACCCCTGAAATGCATAGAAAACTGCTTTTTTTGGGCACAGCCAATAAAAAAATTGGGGGTTCAAAAAACCCCACAGTACCCCTGAAATGCATAGAAAACTGCTTTTTTTTGGAACAGCCAATAAAAAAATTGGGGGTTCAAAAAACCCCACAGTACCCCTGAAATGCATAGAAAACTGCTTTTTTTTGGCACAGCCAATACAAAAATTGGGGGTTCAAAAAACCCCACAGTACCCCTGAAATGCATAGAAAACTGCTTTTTTTTGGCACAGCCAATAAAAAAATTGGGGGTTCAAAAAACCCCACAGTACCCCTGAAATGCATAGAAAACTGCTTTTTTTTGGCCAAAACGCTAGAAAGGTCAAAGGTCAAAAGGTCAAAGGTCAAAAGGTCAAAGGTCAAAAGGTCAAAGGTCAAATCGCTAGAAAGGTCAAAAAAATTGGGGGTTCAAAAAACCCCACAGTACCCCTGAAATGCATAGAAAACTGCTTTTTTTTTGCACAGCCAATAAAAAAAATTGGGGGTTCAAAAAACCCCACAGTACCCCTGAAATGCATAGAAAACTGCTTTTTTTTGGCACAGCCAATAAAAACATTGGGGGTTAAAAAAAACCCACAGTACCCCTGAAATGCATAGAAAACTGCTTTTTTTTGGCACAGCCAATAAAAAAATTGGGGGTTCAAAAAACCCCACAGTACCCCTGAAATGCATAGAAAACTGCTTTTTTTTGGCACAGCCAATAACAAAATTGGAGGTTCAAAAAACCCCACAGTACCCCTGAAATGCATAGAAAACTGTTTTTTTTTGGCCAAAACGCTAGAAAGGTCAAAGGTCAAAAGGTCAAAGGTCAAAAGGTCAAAGGTCAACAGGTCAAAGGTCAAATCGCTAGAAAGGTCCAAAAAATTGGGGGTTCAAAAAACCCCACAGTACCCCTGAAATGCATAGAAAACTGCTTTTTTTTGGCACAGCCAATAAAAAAATTGGGGGTTCAAAAAACCCCACAGTACCCCTGAAATGCATAGAAAACTGCTTTTTTTTGGCACAGCCAATAAAAAAATTGGGGGTTCAAAAAACCCCACAGTACCCCTGAAATGCATAGAAAACTGCTTTTTTTTGGCACAGCCAATAAAAAAATTGGGGGTTAAAAAAACCCCACAGTACCCCTGAAATGCATAGAAAACTGCTTTTTTTTGGCATAGCCAATAAAAAAATTGGGGGTTCAAAAAACCCCACAGTACCCCTGAAATGCATAGAAAACTGCTTTTTTTTGGCATAGCCAATAAAAAAATTGGGGGTTCAAAAAACCCCACAGTACCCCTGAAATGCATAGAAAACTGCTTTTTTTTGGCCAAAACGCTAGAAAGGTCAAAGGTCAAAAGGTCAAAGGTCAAAAGGTCTAAGGTCAAAAGGTCTAAGGTCAAATCGCTAGAAAGGTCAAAAAAATTGGGGGTTAAAAAAAACCCACAGTACCCCTGAAATGCATAGAAAACTGCTTTTTTTGGCACAGCCAATAAAAAAATTGGGGGTTCAAAAAACCCCACAGTACCCCTGAAATGCATAGAAAACTGCTTTTTTTTGGCACAGCCAATAAAAAAATTGGGGGTTCAAAAAACCCCACAGTACCCCTGAAATGCATAGAAAACTGCTTTTTTTTGGCACAGCCAATACAAAAATTGGGGGTTCAAAAAACCCCACAGTACCCCTGAAATGCATAGAAAACTGCTTTTTTTTTGCACAGCCAATAAAAAATTTGGGGGTTCAAAAAACCCCACAGTACCCCTGAAATGCATAGAAAACTGCTTTATTTTTGGCACAGCCAATAAAAAAATTGGGGGTTCAAAAAACCCCACAGTACCCCTGAAATGCATAGAAAACTGCTTTTTTTTGGCCAAAACGCTAGAAAGGTCAAAGGTCAAAAGGTCAAAGGTCAAAAGGTCAAAGGTCAAAAGGTCAAAGGTCAAATCGCTAGAAAGGTCAAAAAAATTGGGGGTTCAAAAAACCCCACAGTACCCCTGAAATGCATAGAAAACTGCTTTTTTTTGGCACAGCCAATAAAAAAAGTTGGGGGTTCAAAAAACCCCACAGTACCCCTGAAATGCATAGAAAACTGTTTTTTTTTTGCACAGCCAATAAAAAAATTGGGGGTTCAAAAAACCCCACAGTACCCCTGAAATGCATAGAAAACTGCTTTTTTTTTGCCAAAACGCTAGAAAGGTCAAAGGTCAAAAGGTCAAAGGTCAAAAGGTCAAAGGTCAAATCGCTAGAAAGGTCAAAAAAATTGGGGGTTCAAAAAACCCCACAGTACCCCTGAAATGCATAGAAAACTGCTTTTTTTTGGCACAGCCAATAAAAAAAATTGGGGGTTCAAAAAACCCCACAGTACCCCTGAAATGCATAGAAAACTGCTTTTTTTGGCACAGCCAATAAAAAAATTGGGGGTTCAAAAAACCCCACAGTACCCCTGAAATGCATAGAAAACTGTTTTTTTTTGGCACAGCCAATAAAAAAATTGGGGGTTAAAAAAAACCCACAGTACCCCTGAAATGCATAGAAAACTGCTTTTTTTTGGCACAGCCAATAAAAAAATTGGGGGTTCAAAAAACCCCACAGTACCCATGAAATGCATAGAAAACTGCTTTTTTTTGGCACAGCCAATAAAAAAATTGGGGGTTCAAAAAACCCCACAGTACCCCTGAAATGCATAGAAAACTGCTTTTTTTTGGCACAGCCAATAAAAAAATTGGGGGTTCAAAAAACCCCACAGTACCCCTGAAATGCATAGAAAACTGCTTTTTTTTTGGCACAGCCAATAAAAAAATTGGGGGTTCAAAAAACCCCACAGTACCCCTGAAATGCATAGAAAACTGCTTTTTTTTGGCACAGCCAATAAAAAAATTGGGGGTTCAAAAAACCCCACAGTACCCCTGAAATGCATAGAAAACTGCTTTTTTTTGGCACAGCCAATACAAAAATTGGGGGTTAAAAAAAACCCACAGTACCCCTGAAATGCATAGAAAACTGCTTTTTTTTTGGCACAGCCAATAAAAAAATTGGGGGTTCAAAAAACCCCACAGTACCCCTGAAATGCATAGAAAACTGCTTTTTTTTGGCACAGCCAATAAAAAAATTGGGGGTTCAAAAAACCCCACAGTACCCCTGAAATGCATAGAAAACTGCTTTTTTTTTGGCACAGCCAATAAAAAAATTGGGGGTTAAAAAAAACCCACAGTACCCCTGAAATGCATAGAAAACTGCTTTTTTTTGGCACAGCCAATCAAAAAATTGGGGGTTCAAAAAACCCCACAGTACCCCTGAAATGCATAGAAAACTGCTTTTTTTTGGCACAGCCAATAAAAAAATTGGGGGTTCAAAAAACCCCACAGTACCCCTGAAATGCATAGAAAACTGCTTTTTTTTGGCCAAAACGCTAGAAAGGTCAAAGGTCAAAAGGTCAAAGGTCAAAAGGTCAAAGGTCAAAAGGTCAAAGGTCAAATCGCTAGAAAGGTCAAAAAAATTGGGGGTTCAAAAAACCCCACAGTACCCCTGAAATGCATAGAAAACTGCTTTTTTTTGCACAGCCAATACAAAAATTGGGGGTTCAAAAAACCCCACAGTACCCCTGAAATGCATAGAAAACTACTTTTTTTGGCACAGCCATTAAAAAAATTGGGGGTAAAAAAAAACCCACAGTACCCCTGAAATGCATAGAAAACTCCTTTTTTTAATTGGGGGTTCAAAAAACCCCACAGTATCCCTGAAATGCATAGAAAACTGCTTTTTTTTTGCACAGCCAATAAAAAAATTGGGGGTTAAAAAAAAACCACAGTACCCCTGAAATGCATAGAAAACTGCTTTTTTTGGCACAGCCAATAAAAAAATTGGGGGTTCAAAAAACCCCACAGTACCCCTGAAATGCATAGAAAACTGCTTTTTTTTGGGCCAAAACGCTAGAAAGGTCAAAGGTCAAAAGGTCAAAGGTCAAAAGGTCAAAGGTCAAAAGGTCAAAGGTCAAATCGCTAGAAAGGTCAAAAAAATTGGGGGTTCAAAAAACCCCACAGTACCCCTGAAATGCATAGAAAACTGCTTTTTTTTGGCACAGCCAATAAAAAAATTGGGGGTTCAAAAAACCCCACAGTACCCCTGAAATGCATAGAAAACTGCTTTTTTTTGGCACAGCCAATAAAAAAATTGGGGGTTCAAAAAACCCCACAGTACCCCTGAAATGCATAGAAAACTGCTTTTTTTTGGCACAGCCAATACAAAAATTGGGGGTTCAAAAAACCCCACAGTACCCCTGAAATGCATAGAAAACTGCTTTTTTTTGGCACAGCCAATAAAAAAATTGGGGGTTCAAAAAACCCCACAGTACCCCTGAAATGCATAGAAAACTGCTTTATTTTTGGCACAGCCAATAAAAAAATTGGGGGTTCAAAAAACCCCACAGTACCCCTGAAATGCATAGAAAACTGCTTTTTTTTGGCCAAAACGCTAGAAAGGTCAAAGGTCAAAAGGTCAAAGGTCAAAAGGTCAAAGGTCAAAAGGTCAAAGGTCAAATCGCTAGAAAGGTCAAAAAAATTGGGGGTTCAAAAAACCCCACAGTACCCCTGAAATGCATAGAAAACTGCTTTTTTTTGGCACAGCCAATAAAAAAATTGGGGGTTCAAAAAACCCCACAGTACCCCTGAAATGCATAGAAAACTGCTTTTTTTTGGGCCAAAACGCTAGAAAGGTCAAAGGTCAAAAGGTCAAAGGTCAAAAGGTCAAAGGTCAAAACGCTAGAAAGGTCAAAGGTCAAAAGGTCAAAGGTCAAAAGGTCAAAAGGTCAAAGGTCAAATCGCTAGAAAGGTCAAAAAATTGGGGGTTCAAAAAACCCCACAGTACCCCTGAAATGCATAGAAAACTGCTTTTTTTTGGCACAGCCAATAAAAAAATTGGGGGTCAAAAAAACCCCACAGTACCCCTGAAATGCATAGAAAACCAATAAAAAAATTGGGGGTTCAAAAAACCCCACAGTACCCCTGAAATGCATAGAAAACTGCTTTTTTTTGGCACAGCCAATAAAAAAATTGGGGGTTCAAAAAACCCCACAGTACCCCTGAAATGCATAGAAAACTGCTTTTTTTTGGCACAGCCAATACAAAAATTGGGGGTTCAAAAAACCCCACAGTACCCCTGAAATGCATAGAAAACTGCTTTTTTTTGGCACAGCCAATAAAAAAATTGGGGGTTCAAAAAACCCCACAGTACCCCTGAAATGCATAGAAAACTGCTTTATTTTTGGCACAGCCAATAAAAAAATTGGGGGTTCAAAAAACCCCACAGTACCCCTGAAATGCATAGAAAACTGCTTTTTTTTGGCCAAAACGCTAGAAAGGTCAAAGGTCAAAAGGTAAAAGGTCAAAAGGTCAAAGGTCAAAAGGTCAAAGGTCAAATCGCTAGAAAGGTCAAAAAAATTGGGGGTTCAAAAAACCCCACAGTACCCCTGAAATGCATAGAAAACTGCTTTTTTTTGGCACAGCCAATAAAAAAATTGGGGGTTCAAAAAACCCCACAGTACCCCTGAAATGCATAGAAAACTGCTTTTTTTTTGGCCAAAACGCTAGAAAGGTCAAAGGTCAAAAGGTCAAAGGTCAAAAGGTCAAAGGTCAAAAGGTCAAAGGTCAAATCGCTAGAAAGGTCAAAAAAATTGGGGGTTCAAAAAACCCCACAGTACCCCTGAAATGCATAGAAAACGGCTTTTTTTTGGCACAGCCAATAAAAAAATTGGGGGTTCAAAAAACCCCACAGTACCCCTGAAATGCATAGAAAACTGCTTTATTTTTGGCACAGCCAATAAAAAAATTGGGGGTTCAAAAAACCCCACAGTACCCCTGAAATGCATAGAAAACTGCTTTTTTTTGGCCAAAACGCTAGAAAGGTCAAAGGTCAAAAGGTCAAAAGGTCAAAGGTCAAAAGGTCAAAGGTCAAATCGCTAGAAAGGTCAAAAAAATTGGGGGTTCAAAAAACCCCACAGTACCCCTGAAATGCATAGAAAACTGCTTTTTTTTGGCACAGCCAATAAAAAAATTGGGGGTTCAAAAAACCCCACAGTACCCCTGAAATGCATAGAAAACTGCTTTTTTTTTGGCCAAAACGCTAGAAAGGTCAAAGGTCAAAAGGTCAAAGGTCAAAAGGTCAAAGGTCAAAACGCTAGAAAGGTCAAAGGTCAAAAGGTCAAAGGTCAAAAGGTCAAAGGTCAAAAGGTCAAAGGTCAAATCGCTAGAAAGGTCAAACAAATTGGGGGTTCAAAAAACCCCACAGTACCCCTGAAATGCATAGAAAACTGCTTTTTTTTTGGCACAGCCAATAAAAAAATTGGGGGTCAAAAAAACCCCACAGTACCCCTGAAATGCATAGAAAACCAATAAAAAAATTGGGGGTTCAAAAAACCCCACAGTACCCCTGAAATGCATAGAAAACTGCTTTTTTTTGGCACAGCCAATAAAAAAATTGGGGGTTCAAAAAACCCCACACTACCCCTGAAATGCATAGAAAACTGCTTTTTTTTGGCACAGCCAATACAAAAATTGGGGGTTCAAAAAACCCCACAGTACCCCTGAAATGCATAGAAAACTGCTTTTTTTTGGCACAGCCAATAAAAAAATTGGGGGTTCAAAAAACCCCACAGTACCCCTGAAATGCATAGAAAACTGCTTTATTTTTGGCACAGCCAATAAAAAAATTGGGGGTTCAAAAAACCCCACAGTACCCCTGAAATGCATAGAAAACTGCTTTTTTTTGGCCAAAACGCTAGAAAGGTCAAAGGTCAAAAGGTCAAAGGTCAAAAGGTCAAAGGTCAAAAGGTCAAAGGTCAAATCGCTAGAAAGGTCAAAAAAATTGGGGGTTCAAAAAACCCCACAGTACCCCTGAAATGCATAGAAAACTGCTTTTTTTTGGCACAGCCAATAAAAAAATTGGGGGTTCAAAAAACCCCACAGTACCCCTGAAATGCATAGAAAACTTCTTTTTTTTTGCACAGCCAATAAAAAAAGTTGGGGGTTCAAAAAACCCCACAGTACCCCTGAAATGCATAGAAAACTGTTTTTTTTTTGCACAGCCAATAAAAAAATTGGGGGTTCAAAAAACCCCACAGTACCCCTGAAATGCATAGAAAACTGCTTTTTTTTGGCCAAAACGCTAGAAAGGTCAAAGGTCAAAAGGTCAAAGGTCAAAAGGTCAAAGGTCAAATCGCTAGAAAGGTCAAAAAAATTGGGGGTTCAAAAAACCCCACAGTACCCCTGAAATGCATAGAAAACTGCTTTTTTTTGGCACAGCCAATAAAAAAAATTGGGGGTTCAAAAAACCCCACAGTACCCCTGAAATGCATAGAAAACTGCTTTTTTTGGCACAGCCAATAAAAAAATTGGGGGTTCAAAAAACCCCACAGTACCCCTGAAATGCATAGAAAACTGTTTTTTTTTGGCACAGCCAATAAAAAAATTGGGGGTTAAAAAAAACCCACAGTACCCCTGAAATGCATAGAAAACTGCTTTTTTTTGGCACAGCCAATAAAAAAATTGGGGGTTCAAAAAACCCCACAGTACCCATGAAATGCATAGAAAACTGCTTTTTTTTGGCACAGCCAATAAAAAAATTGGGGGTTCAAAAAACCCCACAGTACCCCTGAAATGCATAGAAAACTGCTTTTTTTTGGCACAGCCAATAAAAAAATTGGGGGGTCAAAAAACCCCACAGTACCCCTGAAATGCATAGAAAACTGCTTTTTTTTTGGCACAGCCAATAAAAAAATTGGGGGTTCAAAAAACCCCACAGTACCCCTGAAATGCATAGAAAACTGCTTTTTTTTGGCACAGCCAATAAAAAAATTGGGGGTTCAAAAAACCCCACAGTACCCCTGAAATGCATAGAAAACTGCTTTTTTTTGGCACAGCCAATACAAAAATTGGGGGTTAAAAAAACCCCACAGTACCCCTGAAATGCATAGAAAACTGCTTTTTTTTTGGCACAGCCAATAAAAAAATTGGGGGTTCAAAAAACCCCACAGTACCTAGCCTCGGTCCCAGGCTCACTTAACTGCGAAAAAGAAGAGCCTGGTCACAACCTAGGACAAATAAGCTATCTAAGGCAGGACTTCCGCCGTGTAACCCCCCCCCGGAAGTTAACGTTTTTTGACCAATCGCAGCGTTGTGTTCCCGAAAATGTATTCCCGCTGAAATGATCATTGGGTGGGGACTAGTAAACACAGCCGCACCGCGTGACGTAGTTATCTTACACGCAACACTTCCGCCACTTCCGCTGATAGTCTTTTCAGCGTAGGTCTTGGCCAGGGTGCACAGTACCCCTGAAATGCATAGAAAACTGCTTTTTTTTGGCACAGCCAATAAAAAAATTGGGGGTTCAAAAAACCCCACAGTACCCCTGAAATGCATAGAAAACTGCTTTTTTTTTGGCACAGCCAATAAAAAAATTGGGGGTTAAAAAAAACCCCACAGTACCCCTGAAATGCATAGAAAACTGCTTTTTTTTGGCACAGCCAATCAAAAAATTGGGGGTTCAAAAAACCCCACAGTACCCCTGAAATGCATAGAAAACTGCTTTTTTTTGGCACAGCCAATAAAAAAATTGGGGGTTCAAAAAACCCCACAGTACCCCTGAAATGCATAGAAAACTAGTTTTTTTTGGCCAAAACGCTAGAAAGGTCAAAGGTCAAAAGGTCAAAGGTCAAAAGGTCAAAGGTCAAAAGGTCAAAGGTCAAATCGCTAGAAAGGTCAAAAAAATTGGGGGTTCAAAAAACCCCACAGTACCCCTGAAATGCATAGAAAACTGCTTTATTTTTGGCACAGCCAATAAAAAAATTGGGGGTTCAAAAAACCCCACAGTACCCCTGAAATGCATAGAAAACTGCTTTTTTTTTGCCAAAACGCTAGAAAGGTCAAAGGTCAAAAGGTCAAAAGGTCAAAGGTCAAAAGGTCAAAGGTCAAATCGCTAGAAAGGTCAAAAAAATTGGGGGTTCAAAAAACCCCACAGTACCCCTGAAATGCATAGAAAACTGCTTTTTTTTGGCACAGCCAATAAAAAAATTGGGGGTTCAAAAAACCCCACAGTACCCCTGAAATGCATAGAAAACTGCTTTTTTTTTGGCCAAAACGCTAGAAAGGTCAAAGGTCAAAAGGTCAAAGGTCAAAAGGTCAAAGGTCAAAAGGTCAAAGGTCAAATTGCTAGAAAGGTCAAAAAAATTGGGGGTTCAAAAAACCCCACAGTACCCCTGAAATGCATAGAAAACTGCTTTTTTTTGGCACAGCCAATAAAAAAATTGGGGGTTCAAAAAACCCCACAGTACCCCTGAAATGCATAGAAAACTGCTTTTTTTTGGCCAAAACGCTAGAAAGGTCAAAGGTCAAAAGGTCAAAGGTCAAAAGGTCAAAGGTCAAAAGGTCAAAGGTCAAATCGCTAGAAAGGTCAAAAAAAATTGGGGGTTCAAAAAACCCCACAGTACCCCTGAAATGCATAGAAAACTGCTTTTTTTTGGCACAGCCAATAAAAAAATTGGGGGTTCAAAAAACCCCACAGTACCCCTGAAATGCATAGAAAACTGCTTTTTTTTGGCACAGCCAATACAAAAATTGGGGGTTCAAAAAACCCCACAGTACCCCTGAAATGCATAGAAAACTGCTTTTTTTTGGCCAAAACGCTAGAAAGGTCAAAGGTCAAAAGGTCAAAGGTCAAAAGGTCAAAGGTCAAAAGGTCAAAGGTCAAATCGCTAGAAAGGTAAAAAAAATTGGGGGTTCAAAAAACCCCACAGTACCCCTGAAATGCATAGAAAACTGCTTTTTTTTGGCACAGCCAATACAAAAATTGGGGGTTCAAAAAACCCCACAGTACCCCTGAAATGCATAGAAAACTGCTTTTTTTTGGCACAGCCAATAAAAAAATTGGGGGTTCAAAAAACCCCACAGTACCCCTGAAATGCATAGAAAACTGCTTTATTTTTGGCACAGCCAATAAAAAAATTGGGGGTTCAAAAAACCCCACAGTACCCCTGAAATGCATAGAAAACTGCTTTTTTTTTGGCCAAAACGCTAGAAAGGTCAAAGGTCAAAAGGTCAAAGGTCAAAAGGTCAAAGGTCAAAAGGTCAAAGGTCAAATCGCTAGAAAGGTCAAAAAAGATTTGGGGTTCAAAAAACCCCACAGTACCCCTGAAATGCATAGAAAACTGCTTTTTTTTGGCACAGCCAATAAAAAAATTGGGGGTTCAAAAAACCCCACAGTACCCCTGAAATGCATAGAAAACTGCTTTTTTTTGGCACAGCCAATAAAAAAATTGGGGGTTCAAAAAACCCCACAGTACCCCTGAAATGCATAGAAAACTGCTTTTTTTTGGCACAGCCAATAAAAAAATTGGGGGTTCAAAAAACCCCACAGTACCCCTGAAATGCATAGAAAACTGCTTTTTTTTGGCACAGCCAATAAAAAAATTGGGGGTTAAAAAAAACCCACAGTACCCCTGAAATGCATAGAAAACTGCTTTTTTTTGGCACAGCCAATAAAAAAATTGGGGGTTCAAAAAACCCCACAGTACCCCTGAAATGCATAGAAAACTGCTTTTTTTTGGCACAGCCAATACAAAAATTGGGGGTTCAAAAAACCCCACAGTACCCCTGAAATGCATAGAAAACTGCTTTTTTTTGGCACAGCCAATAAAAAAATTGGGGGTTCAAAAAACCCCACAGTACCCCTGAAATGCATAGAAAACTGCTTTTTTTTGGCACAGCCAATACAAAAATTGGGGGTTCAAAAAACCCCACAGTACCCCTGAAATGCATAGAAAACTGCTTTTTTTTGGCCAAAACGCTAGAAAGGTCAAAGGTCAAAAGGTCAAAGGTCAAAAGGTCAAAGGTCAAAAGGTCAAAGGTCAAATCGCTAGAAAGGTCAAAAAAATTGGGGGTTCAAAAAACCCCACAGTACCCCTGAAATGCATAGAAAACTGCTTTTTTTGGGCACAGCCAATAAAAAAATTGGGGGTTCAAAAAACCCCACAGTACCCCTGAAATGCATAGAAAACTGCTTTTTTTTGGCACAGCCAATAAAAAAATTGGGGGTTCAAAAAACCCCACAGTACCCCTGAAATGCATAGAAAACTGCTTTTTTTTGGCACAGCCAATAAAAAAATTGGGGGTTAAAAAAAACCCACAGTACCCCTGAAATGCATAGAAAACTGCTTTTTTTTGGCACAGCCAATAAAAAAATTGGGGGTTCAAAAAACCCCACAGTACCCCTGAAATGCATAGAAAACTGCTTTTTTTTGGCACAGCCAATACAAAAATTGGGGGTTCAAAAAACCCCACAGTACCCCTGAAATGCATAGAAAACTGCTTTTTTTTGGCCAAAACGCTAGAAAGGTCAAAGGTCAAAAGGTCAAAAGGTCAAAGGTCAAATCGCTAGAAAGGTCAAAAAAATTGGGGGTTAAAAAAACCCCACAGTACCCCTGAAATGCATAGAAAACTGCTTTTTTTTGGCCAAAACGCTAGAAAGGTCAAAGGTCAAAAGGTCAAAGGTCAAAAGGTCAAAGGTCAAATCGCTAGAAAGGTCAAAAAAATTGGGGGTTCAAAAAACCCCACAGTACCCCTGAAATGCATAGAAAACTGCTTTTTTTTTGCACAGCCAATAAAAAAATTGGGGGTTCAAAAAACCCCACAGTACCCCTGAAATGCATAGAAAACTGCTTTTTTTTGGCACAGCCAATACAAAAATTGGGGGTTCAAAAAACCCCACAGTACCCCTGAAATGCATAGAAAACTGCTTTATTTTTGGCACAGCCAATAAAAAAATTGGGGGTTCAAAAAACCCCACAGTACCCCTGAAATGCATAGAAAACTGCTTTTTTTGGGCCAAAACGCTAGAAAGGTCAAAGGTCAAAAGGTCAAAGGTCAAAAGGTCAAAGGTCAAAAGGTGAAAGGTCAAATCGCTAGAAAGGTCAAAAAAATTGGGGGTTCAAAAAACCCCACAGTACCCCTGAAATGCATAGAAAACTTCTTTTTTTTTGCACAGCCAATAAAAAAAGTTGGGGGTTCAAAAAACCCCACAGTACCCCTGAAATGCATAGAAAACTGTTTTTTTTTTGCACAGCCAATACAAAAATTGGGGGTTCAAAAAACCCCACAGTACCCCTGAAATGCATAGAAAACTGCTTTTTTTTGGCCAAAACGCTAGAAAGGTCAAAGGTCAAAAGGTCAAAGGTCAAAAGGTCAAAGGTCAAATCGCTAGAAAGGTCAAAAAAATTGGGGGTTCAAAAAACCCCACAGTACCCCTGAAATGCATAGAAAACTGCTTTTTTTTGGCACAGCCAATAAAAAAAATTGGGGGTTCAAAAAACCCCACAGTACCCCTGAAATGCATAGAAAACTGCTTTTTTGGCACAGCCAATAAAAAAATTGGGGGTTCAAAAAACCCCACAGTACCCCTGAAATGCATAGAAAACTGTTTTTTTTTTGGCACAGCCAATAAAAAAATTGGGGGTTAAAAATAACCCACAGTACCCCTGAAATGCATAGAAAACTGCTTTTTTTTGGCACAGCCAATAAAAAAATTGGGGGTTCAAAAAACCCCACAGTACCCATGAAATGCATAGAAAACTGCTTTTTTTTGGCACAGCCAATAAAAAAATTGGGGGTTCAAAAAACCCCACAGTACCCCTGAAATGCATAGAAAACTGCTTTTTTTTGGCACAGCCAATAAAAAAATTGGGGGTTCAAAAAACCCCACAGTACCCCTGAAATGCATAGAAAACTGCTTTTTTTTTGGCACAGCCAATAAAAAAATTGGGGGTTCAAAAAACCCCACAGTACCCCTGAAATGCATAGAAAACTGCTTTTTTTTGGCACAGCCAATAAAAAAATTGGGGGTTCAAAAAACCCCACAGTACCCCTGAAATGCATAGAAAACTGCTTTTTTTTGGCACAGCCAATACAAAAATTGGGGGTTAAAAAAACCCCACAGTACCCCTGAAATGCATAGAAAACTGCTTTTTTTTTGGCACAGCCAATAAAAAAATTGGGGGTTCAAAAAACCCCACAGTACCTAGCCTCGGTCCCAGGCTCACTTAACTGCGAAAAAGAAGAGCCTGGTCACAACCTAGGACAAATAAGCTATCTAAGGCAGGACTTCCGCCGTGTAACCCCCCCCCGGAAGTTAACGTTTTTTGACCAATCGCAGCGTTGTGTTCCCGAAAATGTATTCCCGCTGAAATGATCATTGGGTGGGGACTAGTAAACACAGCCGCACCGCGTGACGTAGTTATCTTACACGCAACACTTCCGCCACTTCCGCTGATAGTCTTTTCAGCGTAGGTCTTGGCCAGGGTGCACAGTACCCCTGAAATGCATAGAAAACTGCTTTTTTTTGGCACAGCCAATAAAAAAATTGGGGGTTCAAAAAACCCCACAGTACCCCTGAAATGCATAGAAAACTGCTTTTTTTTTGGCACAGCCAATAAAAAAATTGGGGGTTAAAAAAACCCCACAGTACCCCTGAAATGCATAGAAAACTGCTTTTTTTTGGCACAGCCAATCAAAAAATTGGGGGTTCAAAAAACCCCACAGTACCCCTGAAATGCATAGAAAACTGCTTTTTTTTGGCACAGCCAATAAAAAAATTGGGGGTTCAAAAAACCCCACAGTACCCCTGAAATGCATAGAAAACTGCTTTTTTTTGGCCAAAACGCTAGAAAGGTCAAAGGTCAAAAGGTCAAAGGTCAAAAGGTCAAAGGTCAAAAGGTCAAAGGTCAAATCGCTAGATAGGTCAAAAAAATTGGGGGTTCAAAAAACCCCACAGTACCCCTGAAATGCATAGAAAACTGCTTTTTTTTGGCACAGCCAATACAAAAATTGGGGGTTCAAAAAACCCCACAGTACCCCTGAAATGCATAGAAAACTACTTTTTTTGGCACAGCCATTAAAAAAATTGGGGGTAAAAAAAAACCCACAGTACCCCTGAAATGCATAGAAAACTGCTTTTTTTAATTGGGGGTTCAAAAAACCCCACAGTATCCCTGAAATGCATAGAAAACTGCTTTTTTTTTGCACAGCCAATAAAAAAATTGGGGGTTAAAAAAAAACCACAGTACCCCTGAAATGCATAGAAAACTGCTTTTTTTGGCACAGCCAATAAAAAAATTGGGGGTTCAAAAAACCCCACAGTACCCCTGAAATGCATAGAAAACTGCTTTTTTTTGGGCCAAAACGCTAGAAAGGTCAAAGGTCAAAAGGTCAAAGGTCAAAAGGTCAAAGGTCAAAAGGTCAAAGGTCAAATCGCTAGAAAGGTCAAAAAAATTGGGGGTTCAAAAAACCCCACAGTACCCCTGAAATGCATAGAAAACTGCTTTTTTTTGGCACAGCCAATAAAAAAATTGGGGGTTCAAAAAACCCCACAGTACCCCTGAAATGCATAGAAAACTGCTTTTTTTTGGCACAGCCAATAAAAAAATTGGGGGTTCAAAAAACCCCACAGTACCCCTGAAATGCATAGAAAACTGCTTTTTTTTGGCACAGCCAATACAAAAATTGGGGGTTCAAAAAACCCCACAGTACCCCTGAAATGCATAGAAAACTGCTTTTTTTTGGCACAGCCAATAAAAAAATTGGGGGTTCAAAAAACCCCACAGTACCCCTGAAATGCATAGAAAACTGCTTTATTTTTGGCACAGCCAATAAAAAAATTGGGGGTTCAAAAAACCCCACAGTACCCCTGAAATGCATAGAAAACTGCTTTTTTTTGGCCAAAACGCTAGAAAGGTCAAAGGTCAAAAGGTCAAAGGTCAAAAGGTCAAAGGTCAAAAGGTCAAAGGTCAAATCGCTAGAAAGGTCAAAAAAATTGGGGGTTCAAAAAACCCCACAGTACCCCTGAAATGCATAGAAAACTGCTTTTTTTTGGCACAGCCAATAAAAAAATTGGGGGTTCAAAAAACCCCACAGTACCCCTGAAATGCATAGAAAACTGCTTTTTTTTTGGCCAAAACGCTAGAAAGGTCAAAGGTCAAAAGGTCAAAGGTCAAAAGGTCAAAGGTCAAAACGCTAGAAAGGTCAAAGGTCAAAAGGTCAAAGGTCAAAAGGTCAAAGGTCAAAAGGTCAAAGGTCAAATCGCTAGAAAGGTCAAAAAAATTGGGGGTTCAAAAAACCCCACAGTACCCCTGAAATGCATAGAAAACTGCTTTTTTTTGGCACAGCCAATAAAAAAATTGGGGGTCAAAAAAACCCCACAGTACCCCTGAAATGCATAGAAAACCAATAAAAAAATTGGGGGTTCAAAAAACCCAACAGTACCCCTGAAATGCATAGAAAACTGCTTTTTTTTGGCACAGCCAATAAAAAAATTGGGGGTTCAAAAAACCCCACAGTACCCCTGAAATGCATAGAAAACTGCTTTTTTTTGGCACAGCCAATACAAAAATTGGGGGTTCAAAAAACCCCACAGTACCCCTGAAATGCATAGAAAACTGCTTTTTTTTGGCACAGCCAATAAAAAAATTGGGGGTTCAAAAAACCCCACAGTACCCCTGAAATGCATAGAAAACTGCTTTATTTTTGGCACAGCCAATAAAAAAATTGGGGGTTCAAAAAACCCCACAGTACCCCTGAAATGCATAGAAAACTGCTTTTTTTTGGCCAAAACGCTAGAAAGGTCAAAGGTCAAAAGGTCAAAAGGTCAAAGGTCAAAAGGTCAAAGGTCAAAAGGTCAAAGGTCAAATCGCTAGAAAGGTCAAAAAAATTGGGGGTTCAAAAAACCCCACAGTACCCCTGAAATGCATAGAAAACTGCTTTTTTTTGGCACAGCCAATAAAAAAATTGGGGGTTCAAAAAACCCCACAGTACCCCTGAAATGCATAGAAAACTGCTTTTTTTTGGCACAGCCAATAAAAAAATTGGGGGTTCAAAAAACCCCACAGTACCCCTGAAATGCATAGAAAACTGCTTTTTTTTGGCACAGCCAATAAAAAAATTGGGGGTTAAAAAAAACCCACAGTACCCCTGAAATGCATAGAAAACTGCTTTTTTTTGGCACAGCCAATAAAAAAATTGGGGGTTCAAAAAACCCCACAGTACCCCTGAAATGCATAGAAAACTGCTTTTTTTTGGCACAGCCAATACAAAAATTGGGGGTTCAAAAAACCCCACAGTACCCCTGAAATGCATAGAAAACTGCTTTTTTTTGGCCAAAACGCTAGAAAGGTCAAAGGTCAAAAGGTCAAAGGTCAAAAGGTCAAAGGTCAAAAGGTCAAAGGTCAAATCGCTAGAAAGGTCAAAAAAATTGGGGGTTCAAAAAACCCCACAGTACCCCTGAAATGCATAGAAAACTGCTTTTTTTTGGCACAGCCAATAAAAAAATTGGGGGTTCAAAAAACCCCACAGTACCCCTGAAATGCATAGAAAACTGCTTTTTTTTGGCACAGCCAATAAAAAAATTGGGGGTTCAAAAAACCCCACAGTACCCCTGAAATGCATAGAAAACTGCTTTTTTTTGGCACAGCCAATAAAAAAATTGGGGGTTAAAAAAAACCCACAGTACCCCTGAAATGCATAGAAAACTGCTTTTTTTTGGCACAGCCAATAAAAAAAATTGGGGGTTCAAAAAACCCCACAGTACCCCTGAAATGCATAGAAAACTGCTTTTTTTTGGCACAGCCAATACAAAAATTGGGGGTTCAAAAAACCCCACAGTACCCCTGAAATGCATAGAAAACTGCTTTTTTTTGGCACAGCCAATAAAAAAATTGGGGGTTCAAAAAACCCCACAGTACCCCTGAAATGCATAGAAAACTGCTTTTTTTTGGCCAAAACGCTAGAAAGGTCAAAGGTCAAAAGGTCAAAAGGTCAAAGGTCAAATCGCTAGAAAGGTCAAAAAAATTGGGGGTTAAAAAAAACCCACAGTACCCCTGAAATGCATAGAAAACTGATTTTTTTTTGGCATAGCCAATAAAAAAATTGGGGGTTCAAAAAACCCCACAGTACCCCTGAAATGCATAGAAAACTGCTTTTTTTTGGCCAAAACGCTAGAAAGGTCAAAGGTCAAAAGGTCAAAGGTCAAAAGGTCAAAGGTCAAATCGCTAGAAAGGTCAAAAAAATTGGGGGTTCAAAAAACCCCACAGTACCCCTGAAATGCATAGAAAACTGCTTTTTTTTGCACAGCCAATAAAAAAATTGGGGGTTCAAAAAACCCCACAGTACCCCTGAAATGCATAGAAAACTGCTTTTTTTTGGCACAGCCAATACAAAAATTGGGGGTTCAAAAAACCCCACAGTACCCCTGAAATGCATAGAAAACTGCTTTATTTTTGGCACAGCCAATAAAAAAATTGGGGGTTCAAAAAACCCCACAGTACCCCTGAAATGCATAGAAAACTGCTTTTTTTTGGCCAAAACGCTAGAAAGGTCAAAGGTCAAAAGGTCAAAGGTCAAAAGGTCAAAGGTCAAAAGGTCAAAGGTCAAATCGCTAGAAAGGTCAAAACAATTGGGGGTTCAAAAAACCCCACAGTACCCCTGAAATGCATAGAAAACTTCTTTTTTTTGGCACAGCCAATAAAAAAAGTTGGGGGTTCAAAAAACCCCACAGTACCCCTGAAATGCATAGAAAACTGTTTTTTTTTGCACAGCCAATAAAAAAATTGGGGGTTCAAAAAACCCCACAGTACCCCTGAAATGCATAGAAAACTGCTTTTTTTTGGCCAAAACGCTAGAAAGGTCAAAGGTCAAAGGGTCAAAGGTCAAAAGGTCAAAGGTCAAATCGCTAGAAAGGTCAAAAAAATTGGGGGTTCAAAAAACCCCACAGTACCCCTGAAATGCATAGAAAACTGCTTTTTTTTGGCCAAAACGCTAGAAAGGTCAAAGGTCAAAAGGTCAAAAGGTCAAAGGTCAAATCGCTAGAAAGGTCAAAAAAATTGGGGGTTAAAAAAAACCCACAGTACCCCTGAAATGCATAGAAAACTGATTTTTTTTTGGCATAGCCAATAAAAAAATTGGGGGTTCAAAAAACCCCACAGTACCCCTGAAATGCATAGAAAACTGCTTTTTTTTGGCCAAAACGCTAGAAAGGTCAAAGGTCAAAAGGTCAAAGGTCAAAAGGTCAAAGGTCAAATCGCTAGAAAGGTCAAAAAAATTGGGGGTTCAAAAAACCCCACAGTACCCCTGAAATGCATAGAAAACTGCTTTTTTTTGCACAGCCAATAAAAAAATTGGGGGTTCAAAAAACCCCACAGTACCCCTGAAATGCATAGAAAACTGCTTTTTTTTGGCACAGCCAATACAAAAATTGGGGGTTCAAAAAACCCCACAGTACCCCTGAAATGCATAGAAAACTGCTTTATTTTTGGCACAGCCAATAAAAAAATTGGGGGTTCAAAAAACCCCACAGTACCCCTGAAATGCATAGAAAACTGCTTTTTTTTGGCCAAAACGCTAGAAAGGTCAAAGGTCAAAAGGTCAAAGGTCAAAAGGTCAAAGGTCAAAAGGTCAAAGGTCAAATCGCTAGAAAGGTCAAAAAAATTGGGGGTTCAAAAAACCCCACAGTACCCCTGAAATGCATAGAAAACTTCTTTTTTTTGGCACAGCCAATAAAAAAAGTTGGGGGTTCAAAAAACCCCACAGTACCCCTGAAATGCATAGAAAACTGTTTTTTTTTGCACAGCCAATAAAAAAATTGGGGGTTCAAAAAACCCCACAGTACCCCTGAAATGCATAGAAAACTGCTTTTTTTTGGCCAAAACGCTAGAAAGGTCAAAGGTCAAAGGGTCAAAGGTCAAAAGGTCAAAGGTCAAATCGCTAGAAAGGTCAAAAAAATTGGGGGTTCAAAAAACCCCACAGTACCCCTGAAATGCATAGAAAACTGCTTTTTTTTGGCACAGCCAATAAAAAAATTGGGGGTTCAAAAAACCCCACAGTACCCCTGAAATGCATAGAAAACTGCTTTTTTTTGGCACAGCCAATAAAAAAATTGGGGGTTCAAAAAACCCCACAGTACCCCTGAAATGCATAGAAAACTGCTTTTTTTTGGCACAGCCAATAAAAAAATTGGGGGTTAAAAAAAACCCACAGTACCCCTGAAATGCATAGAAAACTGCTTTTTTTTGGCACAGCCAATAAAAAAAATTGGGGGTTCAAAAAACCCCACAGTACCCCTGAAATGCATAGAAAACTGCTTTTTTTTGGCACAGCCAATACAAAAATTGGGGGTTCAAAAAACCCCACAGTACCCCTGAAATGCATAGAAAACTGCTTTTTTTTGGCACAGCCAATAAAAAAATTGGGGGTTCAAAAAACCCCACAGTACCCCTGAAATGCATAGAAAACTGCTTTTTTTTGGCCAAAACGCTAGAAAGGTCAAAGGTCAAAAGGTCAAAAGGTCAAAGGTCAAATCGCTAGAAAGGTCAAAAAAATTGGGGGTTAAAAAAACCCCACAGTACCCCTGAAATGCATAGAAAACTGATTTTTTTTTGGCATAGCCAATAAAAAAATTGGGGGTTCAAAAAACCCCACAGTACCCCTGAAATGCATAGAAAACTGCTTTTTTTTGGCCAAAACGCTAGAAAGGTCAAAGGTCAAAAGGTCAAAGGTCAAAAGGTCAAAGGTCAAATCGCTAGAAAGGTCAAAAAAATTGGGGGTTCAAAAAACCCCACAGTACCCCTGAAATGCATAGAAAACTGCTTTTTTTTGCACAGCCAATAAAAAAATTGGGGGTTCAAAAAACCCCACAGTACCCCTGAAATGCATAGAAAACTGCTTTTTTTTGGCACAGCCAATACAAAAATTGGGGGTTCAAAAAACCCCACAGTACCCCTGAAATGCATAGAAAACTGCTTTATTTTTGGCCAAAACGCTAGAAAGGTCAAAGGTCAAAAGGTCAAAAGGTCAAAGGTCAAATCGCTAGAAAGGTCAAAAAAATTGGGGGTTAAAAAAACCCCACAGTACCCCTGAAATGCATAGAAAACTGATTTTTTTTTGGCATAGCCAATAAAAAAATTGGGGGTTCAAAAAACCCCACAGTACCCCTGAAATGCATAGAAAACTGCTTTTTTTTGGCCAAAACGCTAGAAAGGTCAAAGGTCAAAAGGTCAAAGGTCAAAAGGTCAAAGGTCAAATCGCTAGAAAGGTCAAAAAAATTGGGGGTTCAAAAAACCCCACAGTACCCCTGAAATGCATAGAAAACTGCTTTTTTTTGCACAGCCAATAAAAAAATTGGGGGTTCAAAAAACCCCACAGTACCCCTGAAATGCATAGAAAACTGCTTTTTTTTGGCACAGCCAATACAAAAATTGGGGGTTCAAAAAACCCCACAGTACCCCTGAAATGCATAGAAAACTGCTTTATTTTTGGCACAGCCAATAAAAAAATTGGGGGTTCAAAAAACCCCACAGTACCCCTGAAATGCATAGAAAACTGCTTTTTTTTGGCCAAAACGCTAGAAAGGTCAAAGGTCAAAAGGTCAAAGGTCAAAAGGTCAAAGGTCAAAAGGTCAAAGGTCAAATCGCTAGAAAGGTCAAAAAAATTGGGGGTTCAAAAAACCCCACAGTACCCCTGAAATGCATAGAAAACTTCTTTTTTTTGGCACAGCCAATAAAAAAAGTTGGGGGTTCAAAAAACCCCACAGTACCCCTGAAATGCATAGAAAACTGTTTTTTTTTGCACAGCCAATAAAAAAATTGGGGGTTCAAAAAACCCCACAGTACCCCTGAAATGCATAGAAAACTGCTTTTTTTTGGCCAAAACGCTAGAAAGGTCAAAGGTCAAAGGGTCAAAGGTCAAAAGGTCAAAGGTCAAATCGCTAGAAAGGTCAAAAAAATTGGGGGTTCAAAAAACCCCACAGTACCCCTGAAATGCATAGAAAACTGCTTTTTTTTGGCACAGCCAATAAAAAAAATTGGGGGTTCAAAAAACCCCACAGTACCCCTGAAATGCATAGAAAACTGCTTTTTTTGGCACAGCCAATAAAAAAATTGGGGGTTCAAAAAACCCCACAGTACCCCTGAAATGCATAGAAAACTGTTTTTTTTTTTGGCACAGCCAATAAAAAAATTGGGGGTTAAAAAAAACCCACAGTACCCCTGAAATGCATAGAAAACTGCTTTTTTTTTGCACAGCCAATACAAAAATTGGGGGTTCAAAAAACCCCACAGTACCCATGAAATGCATAGAAAACTGCTTTTTTTTGGCACAGCCAATAAAAAAATTGGGGGTTCAAAAAACCCCACAGTACCCCTGAAATGCATAGAAAACTGCTTTTTTTTGGCACAGCCAATAAAAAAATTGGGGGTTCAAAAAACCCCACAGTACCCCTGAAATGCATAGAAAACTGCTTTTTTTTTGGCACAGCCAATAAAAAAATTGGGGGTTCAAAAAACCCCACAGTACCCCTGAAATGCATAGAAAACTGCTTTTTTTTGGCACAGCCAATAAAAAAATTGGGGGTTCAAAAAACCCCACAGTACCCCTGAAATGCATAGAAAACTGCTTTTTTTTGGCACAGCCAATACAAAAATTGGGGGTTAAAAAAAACCCACAGTACCCCTGAAATGCATAGAAAACTGCTTTTTTTTTGGCACAGCCAATAAAAAAATTGGGGGTTCAAAAAACCCCACAGTACCCCTGAAATGCATAGAAAACTGCTTTTTTTTGGCACAGCCAATAAAAAAATTGGGGGTTCAAAAAACCCCACAGTACCCCTGAAATGCATAGAAAACTGCTTTTTTTTTGGCACAGCCAATAAAAAAATTGGGGGTTAAAAAAAACCCACAGTACCCCTGAAATGCATAGAAAACTGCTTTTTTTTGGCACAGCCAATCAAAAAATTGGGGGTTCAAAAAACCCCACAGTACCCCTGAAATGCATAGAAAACTGCTTTTTTTTGGCACAGCCAATAAAAAAATTGGGGGTTCAAAAAACCCCACAGTACCCCTGAAATGCATAGAAAACTGCTTTTTTTTGGCCAAAACGCTAGAAAGGTCAAAGGTCAAAAGGTCAAAGGTCAAAAGGTCAAAGGTCAAAAGGTCAAAGGTCAAATCGCTAGAAAGGTCAAAAAAATTGGGGGTTCAAAAAACCCCACAGTACCCCTGAAATGCATAGAAAACTGCTTTTTTTTGGCACAGCCAATACAAAAATTGGGGGTTCAAAAAACCCCACAGTACCCCTGAAATGCATAGAAAACTACTTTTTTTGGCACAGCCATTAAAAAAATTGGGGGTAAAAAAAAAACCCACAGTACCCCTGAAATGCATAGAAAACTGCTTTTTTTAATTGGGGGTTCAAAAAACCCCACAGTATCCCTGAAATGCATAGAAAACTGCTTTTTTTTTTGCACAGCCAATACAAAAATTGGGGGTTAAAAAAAAACCACAGTACCCCTGAAATGCATAGAAAACTGCTTTTTTTGGCACAGCCAATAAAAAAATTGGGGGTTCAAAAAACCCCACAGTACCCCTGAAATGCATAGAAAACTGCTTTTTTTTGGGCCAAAACGCTAGAAAGGTCAAAGGTCAAAAGGTCAAAGGTCAAAAGGTCAAAGGTCAAAAGGTCAAAGGTCAAATCGCTAGAAAGGTCAAAAAAATTGGGGGTTCAAAAAACCCCACAGTACCCCTGAAATGCATAGAAAACTGCTTTTTTGGCACAGCCAATAAAAAAATTGGGGGTTCAAAAAACCCCACAGTACCCCTGAAATGCATAGAAAACTGCTTTTTTTTGGCACAGCCAATAAAAAAATTGGGGGTTCAAAAAACCCAACAGTACCCCTGAAATGCATAGAAAACTGCTTTTTTTTGGCACAGCCAATAAAAAAATTGGGGGTTCAAAAAACCCCACAGTACCCCTGAAATGCATAGAAAACTGCTTTTTTTTGGCACAGCCAATACAAAAATTGGGGGTTCAAAAAACCCCACAGTACCCCTGAAATGCATAGAAAACTGCTTTTTTTTGGCATAGCCAATAAAAAAATTGGGGGTTCAAAAAACCCCACAGTACCCCTGAAATGCATAGAAAACTGCTTTATTTTTGGCACAGCCAATAAAAAAATTGGGGGTTAAAAAAACCCCACAGTACCCCTGAAATGCATAGAAAACTGCTTTTTTTTTGGCACAGCCAATAAAAAAATTGGGGGTTAAAAAAAACCCACAGTACCCCTGAAATGCATAGAAAACTGCTTTTTTTTGGCACAGCCAATCAAAAAATTGGGGGTTCAAAAAACCCCACAGTACCCCTGAAATGCATAGAAAACTGCTTTTTTTTGGCACAGCCAATAAAAAAATTGGGGGTTCAAAAAACCCCACAGTACCCCTGAAATGCATAGAAAACTGCTTTTTTTTGGCCAAAACGCTAGAAAGGTCAAAGGTCAAAAGGTCAAAGGTCAAAAGGTCAAAGGTCAAAAGGTCAAAGGTCAAATCGCTAGAAAGGTCAAAAAAATTGGGGGTTCAAAAAACCCCACAGTACCCCTGAAATGCATAGAAAACTGCTTTTTTTTGGCACAGCCAATACAAAAATTGGGGGTTCAAAAAACCCCACAGTACCCCTGAAATGCATAGAAAACTACTTTTTTTGGCACAGCCATTAAAAAAATTGGGGGTAAAAAAAAAACCCACAGTACCCCTGAAATGCATAGAAAACTGCTTTTTTTAATTGGGGGTTCAAAAAACCCCACAGTATCCCTGAAATGCATAGAAAACTGCTTTTTTTTTTGCACAGCCAATAAAAAAATTGGGGGTTAAAAAAAAACCACAGTACCCCTGAAATGCATAGAAAACTGCTTTTTTTGGCACAGCCAATAAAAAAATTGGGGGTTCAAAAAACCCCACAGTACCCCTGAAATGCATAGAAAACTGCTTTTTTTTGGGCCAAAACGCTAGAAAGGTCAAAGGTCAAAAGGTCAAAGGTCAAAAGGTCAAAGGTCAAAAGGTCAAAGGTCAAATCGCTAGAAAGGTCAAAAAAATTGGGGGTTCAAAAAACCCCACAGTACCCCTGAAATGCATAGAAAACTGCTTTTTTGGCACAGCCAATAAAAAAATTGGGGGTTCAAAAAACCCCACAGTACCCCTGAAATGCATAGAAAACTGCTTTTTTTTGGCACAGCCAATAAAAAAATTGGGGGTTCAAAAAACCCAACAGTACCCCTGAAATGCATAGAAAACTGCTTTTTTTTGGCACAGCCAATAAAAAAATTGGGGGTTCAAAAAACCCCACAGTACCCCTGAAATGCATAGAAAACTGCTTTTTTTTGGCACAGCCAATACAAAAATTGGGGGTTCAAAAAACCCCACAGTACCCCTGAAATGCATAGAAAACTGCTTTTTTTTGGCACAGCCAATAAAAAAATTGGGGGTTCAAAAAACCCCACAGTACCCCTGAAATGCATAGAAAACTGCTTTATTTTTGGCACAGCCAATAAAAAAATTGGGGGTTAAAAAAACCCCACAGTACCCCTGAAATGCATAGAAAACTGCTTTTTTTGGCCAAAACGCTAGAAAGGTCAAAGGTCAAAAGGTCAAAGGTCAAAAGGTCAAAGGTCAAAAGGTCAAAGGTCAAATCGCTAGAAAGGTCAAAAAAATTGGGGGTTCAAAAAACCCCACAGTACCCCTGAAATGCATAGAAAACTGCTTTTTTGGCACAGCCAATAAAAAAATTGGGGGTTCAAAAAACCCCACAGTACCCCTGAAATGCATAGAAAACTGCTTTTTTTTGGCACAGCCAATAAAAAAATTGGGGGTTCAAAAAACCCAACAGTACCCCTGAAATGCATAGAAAACTGCTTTTTTTTGGCACAGCCAATAAAAAAATTGGGGGTTCAAAAAACCCCACAGTACCCCTGAAATGCATAGAAAACTTCTTTTTTTTGGCACAGCCAATACAAAAATTGGGGGTTCAAAAAACCCCACAGTACCCCTGAAATGCATAGAAAACTGCTTTTTTTTGGCACAGCCAATAAAAAAATTGGGGGTTCAAAAAACCCCACAGTACCCCTGAAATGCATAGAAAACTGCTTTATTTTTGGCACAGCCAATAAAAAAATTGGGGGTTAAAAAAACCCCACAGTACCCCTGAAATGCATAGAAAACTGCTTTTTTTTTGGCCAAAACGCTAGAAAGGTCAAAGGTCAAAAGGTCAAAGGTCAAAAGGTCAAAGGTCAAAAGGTCAAAGGTCAAATCGCTAGAAAGGTCAAAAAAATTGGGGGTTCAAAAAACCCCACAGTACCCCTGAAATGCATAGAAAACTGCTTTTTTTTGGCACAGCCAATAAAAAAATTGGGGGTTCAAAAAACCCCACAGTACCCCTGAAATGCATAGAAAACTGCTTTTTTTTGGCACAGCCAATAAAAAAATTGGGGGTTCAAAAAACCCCACAGTACCCCTGAAATGCATAGAAAACTGCTTTTTTTTGGCACAGCCAATAAAAAAATTGGGGGTTAAAAAAAACCCACAGTACCCCTGAAATGCATAGAAAACTGCTTTTTTTTGGCACAGCCAATAAAAAAATTGGGGGTTCAAAAAACCCCACAGTACCCCTGAAATGCATAGAAAACTGCTTTTTTTTGGCACAGCCAATACAAAAATTGGGGGTTCAAAAAACCCCACAGTACCCCTGAAATGCATAGAAAACTGCTTTTTTTTGGCCAAAACGCTAGAAAGGTCAAAGGTCAAAAGGTCAAAGGTCAAAAGGTCAAAGGTCAAAAGGTCAAAGGTCAAATCGCTAGAAAGGTCAAAAAAATTGGGGGTTCAAAAAACCCCACAGTACCCCTGAAATGCATAGAAAACTGCTTTTTTTTGGCACAGCCAATAAAAAAATTGGGGGTTCAAAAAACCCCACAGTACCCCTGAAATGCATAGAAAACTGCTTTTTTTTGGCACAGCCAATAAAAAAATTGGGGGTTCAAAAAACCCCACAGTACCCCTGAAATGCATAGAAAACTGCTTTTTTTTGGCACAGCCAATAAAAAAATTGGGGGTTAAAAAAAACCCACAGTACCCCTGAAATGCATAGAAAACTGCTTTTTTTTGGCACAGCCAATAAAAAAATTGGGGGTTCAAAAAACCCCACAGTACCCCTGAAATGCATAGAAAACTGCTTTTTTTTGGCACAGCCAATACAAAAATTGGGGGTTCAAAAAACCCCACAGTACCCCTGAAATGCATAGAAAACTGCTTTTTTTTGGCACAGCCAATAAAAAAATTGGGGGTTCAAAAAACCCCACAGTACCCCTGAAATGCATAGAAAACTGCTTTTTTTTGGCCAAAACGCTAGAAAGGTCAAAGGTCAAAAGGTCAAAAGGTCAAAGGTCAAATCGCTAGAAAGGTCAAAAAAATTGGGGGTTAAAAAAAACCCACAGTACCCCTGAAATGCATAGAAAACTGATTTTTTTTTTGGCATAGCCAATAAAAAAATTGGGGGTTCAAAAAAACCCACAGTACCCCTGAAATGCATAGAAAACTGCTTTTTTTTGGCCAAAACGCTAGAAAGGTCAAAGGTCAAAAGGTCAAAGGTCAAAAGGTCAAAGGTCAAATCGCTAGAAAGGTCAAAAAAATTGGGGGTTCAAAAAACCCCACAGTACCCCTGAAATGCATAGAAAACTGCTTTTTTTTTGCACAGCCAATAAAAAAATTGGGGGTTCAAAAAACCCCACAGTACCCCTGAAATGCATAGAAAACTGCTTTTTTTTGGCACAGCCAATACAAAAATTGGGGGTTCAAAAAACCCCACAGTACCCCTGAAATGCATAGAAAACTGCTTTATTTTTGGCACAGCCAATAAAAAAATTGGGGGTTCAAAAAACCCCACAGTACCCCTGAAATGCATAGAAAACTGCTTTTTTTTGGCCAAAACGCTAGAAAGGTCAAAGGTCAAAAGGTCAAAGGTCAAAAGGTCAAAGGTCAAAAGGTCAAAGGTCAAATCGCTAGAAAGGTCAAAAAAATTGGGGGTTCAAAAAACCCCACAGTACCCCTGAAATGCATAGAAAACTTCTTTTTTTTGGCACAGCCAATAAAAAAAGTTGGGGGTTCAAAAAACCCCACAGTACCCCTGAAATGCATAGAAAACTGTTTTTTTTTTGCACAGCCAATAAAAAAATTGGGGGTTCAAAAAACCCCACAGTACCCCTGAAATGCATAGAAAACTGCTTTTTTTTGGCCAAAACGCTAGAAAGGTCAAAGGTCAAAGGGTCAAAGGTCAAAAGGTCAAATCGCTAGAAAGGTCAAAAAAATTGGGGGTTCAAAAAACCCCACAGTACCCCTGAAATGCATAGAAAACTGCTTTTTTTTGGCACAGCCAATAAAAAAAATTGGGGGTTCAAAAAACCCCACAGTACCCCTGAAATGCATAGAAAACTGCTTTTTTTTGGCACAGCCAATAAAAAAATTGGGGGTTAAAAAAAACCCACAGTACCCCTGAAATGCATAGAAAACTGCTTTTTTTTGGCACAGCCAATAAAAAAAATTGGGGGTTCAAAAAACCCCACAGTACCCCTGAAATGCATAGAAAACTGCTTTTTTTTGGCACAGCCAATACAAAAATTGGGGGTTCAAAAAACCCCACAGTACCCCTGAAATGCATAGAAAACTGCTTTTTTTTGGCACAGCCAATAAAAAAATTGGGGGTTCAAAAAACCCCACAGTACCCCTGAAATGCATAGAAAACTGCTTTTTTTTGGCCAAAACGCTAGAAAGGTCAAAGGTCAAAAGGTCAAAAGGTCAAAGGTCAAATCGCTAGAAAGGTCAAAAAAATTGGGGGTTAAAAAAACCCCACAGTACCCCTGAAATGCATAGAAAACTGATTTTTTTTTGGCATAGCCAATAAAAAAATTGGGGGTTCAAAAAACCCCACAGTACCCCTGAAATGCATAGAAAACTGCTTTTTTTTGGCCAAAACGCTAGAAAGGTCAAAGGTCAAAAGGTCAAAGGTCAAAAGGTCAAAGGTCAAATCGCTAGAAAGGTCAAAAAAATTGGGGGTTCAAAAAACCCCACAGTACCCCTGAAATGCATAGAAAACTGCTTTTTTTTGCACAGCCAATAAAAAAATTGGGGGTTCAAAAAACCCCACAGTACCCCTGAAATGCATAGAAAACTGCTTTTTTTTGGCACAGCCAATACAAAAATTGGGGGTTCAAAAAACCCCACAGTACCCCTGAAATGCATAGAAAACTGCTTTATTTTTGGCACAGCCAATAAAAAAATTGGGGGTTCAAAAAACCCCACAGTACCCCTGAAATGCATAGAAAACTGCTTTTTTTTGGCCAAAACGCTAGAAAGGTCAAAGGTCAAAGGGTCAAAGGTCAAAAGGTCAAAGGTCAAATCGCTAGAAAGGTCAAAAAAATTGGGGGTTCAAAAAACCCCACAGTACCCCTGAAATGCATAGAAAACTGCTTTTTTTTGGCACAGCCAATAAAAAAATTGGGGGTTCAAAAAACCCCACAGTACCCCTGAAATGCATAGAAAACTGCTTTTTTTTGGCACAGCCAATAAAAAAATTGGGGGTTAAAAAAACCCCACAGTACCCCTGAAATGCATAGAAAACTGCTTTTTTTTGGCACAGCCAATAAAAAAATTGGGGGTTAAAAAAAACCCACAGTACCCCTGAAATGCATAGAAAACTGCTTTTTTTTGGCACAGCCAATAAAAAAAATTGGGGGTTCAAAAAACCCCACAGTACCCCTGAAATGCATAGAAAACTGCTTTTTTTTGGCACAGCCAATACAAAAATTGGGGGTTCAAAAAACCCCACAGTACCCCTGAAATGCATAGAAAACTGCTTTTTTTTGGCACAGCCAATAAAAAAATTGGGGGTTCAAAAAACCCCACAGTACCCCTGAAATGCATAGAAAACTGCTTTTTTTTGGCCAAAACGCTAGAAAGGTCAAAGGTCAAAAGGTCAAAAGGTCAAAGGTCAAATCGCTAGAAAGGTCAAAAAAATTGGGGGTTAAAAAAAACCCACAGTACCCCTGAAATGCATAGAAAACTGATTTTTTTTTGGCATAGCCAATAAAAAAATTGGGGGTTCAAAAAACCCCACAGTACCCCTGAAATGCATAGAAAACTGCTTTTTTTTGGCCAAAACGCTAGAAAGGTCAAAGGTCAAAAGGTCAAAGGTCAAAAGGTCAAAGGTCAAATCGCTAGAAAGGTCAAAAAAATTGGGGGTTCAAAAAACCCCACAGTACCCCTGAAATGCATAGAAAACTGCTTTTTTTTGCACAGCCAATAAAAAAATTGGGGGTTCAAAAAACCCCACAGTACCCCTGAAATGCATAGAAAACTGCTTTTTTTTTGGCACAGCCAATACAAAAATTGGGGGTTCAAAAAACCCCACAGTACCCCTGAAATGCATAGAAAACTGCTTTATTTTTGGCACAGCCAATAAAAAAATTGGGGGTTCAAAAAACCCCACAGTACCCCTGAAATGCATAGAAAACTGCTTTTTTTTGGCCAAAACGCTAGAAAGGTCAAAGGTCAAAAGGTCAAAGGTCAAAAGGTCAAAGGTCAAAAGGTCAAAGGTCAAATCGCTAGAAAGGTCAAAAAAATTGGGGGTTCAAAAAACCCCACAGTACCCCTGAAATGCATAGAAAACTTCTTTTTTTTGGCACAGCCAATAAAAAAAGTTGGGGGTTCAAAAAACCCCACAGTACCCCTGAAATGCATAGAAAACTGTTTTTTTTTGCACAGCCAATAAAAAAATTGGGGGTTCAAAAAACCCCACAGTACCCCTGAAATGCATAGAAAACTGCTTTTTTTTGGCCAAAACGCTAGAAAGGTCAAAGGTCAAAGGGTCAAAGGTCAAAAGGTCAAAGGTCAAATCGCTAGAAAGGTCAAAAAAATTGGGGGTTCAAAAAACCCCACAGTACCCCTGAAATGCATAGAAAACTGCTTTTTTTTGGCACAGCCAATAAAAAAAATTGGGGGTTCAAAAAACCCCACAGTACCCCTGAAATGCATAGAAAACTGCTTTTTTTGGCACAGCCAATAAAAAAATTGGGGGTTCAAAAAACCCCACAGTACCCCTGAAATGCATAGAAAACTGTTTTTTTTTTGGCACAGCCAATAAAAAAATTGGGGGTTAAAAAAAACCCACAGTACCCCTGAAATGCATAGAAAACTGCTTTTTTTTTGCACAGCCAATACAAAAATTGGGGGTTCAAAAAACCCCACAGTACCCATGAAATGCATAGAAAACTGCTTTTTTTTGGCACAGCCAATAAAAAAATTGGGGGTTCAAAAAACCCCACAGTACCCCTGAAATGCATAGAAAACTGCTTTTTTTTGGCACAGCCAATAAAAAAATTGGGGGTTCAAAAAACCCCACAGTACCCCTGAAATGCATAGAAAACTGCTTTTTTTTTGGCACAGCCAATAAAAAAATTGGGGGTTCAAAAAACCCCACAGTACCCCTGAAATGCATAGAAAACTGCTTTTTTTTGGCACAGCCAATAAAAAAATTGGGGGTTCAAAAAACCCCACAGTACCCCTGAAATGCATAGAAAACTGCTTTTTTTTGGCACAGCCAATACAAAAATTGGGGGTTAAAAAAAACCCACAGTACCCCTGAAATGCATAGAAAACTGCTTTTTTTTTGGCACAGCCAATAAAAAAATTGGGGGTTCAAAAAACCCCACAGTACCCCTGAAATGCATAGAAAACTGCTTTTTTTTGGCACAGCCAATAAAAAAATTGGGGGTTCAAAAAACCCCACAGTACCCCTGAAATGCATAGAAAACTGCTTTTTTTTTGGCACAGCCAATAAAAAAATTGGGGGTTAAAAAAAACCCACAGTACCCCTGAAATGCATAGAAAACTGCTTTTTTTTGGCACAGCCAATCAAAAAATTGGGGGTTCAAAAAACCCCACAGTACCCCTGAAATGCATAGAAAACTGCTTTTTTTTGGCACAGCCAATAAAAAAATTGGGGGTTCAAAAAACCCCACAGTACCCCTGAAATGCATAGAAAACTGCTTTTTTTTGGCCAAAACGCTAGAAAGGTCAAAGGTCAAAAGGTCAAAGGTCAAAAGGTCAAAGGTCAAAAGGTCAAAGGTCAAATCGCTAGAAAGGTCAAAAAAATTGGGGGTTCAAAAAACCCCACAGTACCCCTGAAATGCATAGAAAACTGCTTTTTTTTGGCACAGCCAATACAAAAATTGGGGGTTCAAAAAACCCCACAGTACCCCTGAAATGCATAGAAAACTACTTTTTTTGGCACAGCCATTAAAAAAATTGGGGGTAAAAAAAAAAACCACAGTACCCCTGAAATGCATAGAAAACTGCTTTTTTTAATTGGGGGTTCAAAAAACCCCACAGTATCCCTGAAATGCATAGAAAACTGCTTTTTTTTTTGCACAGCCAATACAAAAATTGGGGGTTAAAAAAAAACCACAGTACCCCTGAAATGCATAGAAAACTGCTTTTTTTGGCACAGCCAATAAAAAAATTGGGGGTTCAAAAAACCCCACAGTACCCCTGAAATGCATAGAAAACTGCTTTTTTTTGGGCCAAAACGCTAGAAAGGTCAAAGGTCAAAAGGTCAAAGGTCAAAAGGTCAAAGGTCAAAAGGTCAAAGGTCAAATCGCTAGAAAGGTCAAAAAAATTGGGGGTTCAAAAAACCCCACAGTACCCCTGAAATGCATAGAAAACTGCTTTTTTGGCACAGCCAATAAAAAAATTGGGGGTTCAAAAAACCCCACAGTACCCCTGAAATGCATAGAAAACTGCTTTTTTTTGGCACAGCCAATAAAAAAATTGGGGGTTCAAAAAACCCAACAGTACCCCTGAAATGCATAGAAAACTGCTTTTTTTTGGCACAGCCAATAAAAAAATTGGGGGTTCAAAAAACCCCACAGTACCCCTGAAATGCATAGAAAACTGCTTTTTTTTGGCACAGCCAATACAAAAATTGGGGGTTCAAAAAACCCCACAGTACCCCTGAAATGCATAGAAAACTGCTTTTTTTTGGCATAGCCAATAAAAAAATTGGGGGTTCAAAAAACCCCACAGTACCCCTGAAATGCATAGAAAACTGCTTTATTTTTGGCACAGCCAATAAAAAAATTGGGGGTTAAAAAAACCCCACAGTACCCCTGAAATGCATAGAAAACTGCTTTTTTTTTGGCACAGCCAATAAAAAAATTGGGGGTTAAAAAAAACCCACAGTACCCCTGAAATGCATAGAAAACTGCTTTTTTTTGGCACAGCCAATCAAAAAATTGGGGGTTCAAAAAACCCCACAGTACCCCTGAAATGCATAGAAAACTGCTTTATTTTTGGCACAGCCAATAAAAAAATTGGGGGTTAAAAAAACCCCACAGTACCCCTGAAATGCATAGAAAACTGCTTTTTTTTTGGCACAGCCAATAAAAAAATTGGGGGTTCAAAAAACCCCACAGTACCCCTGAAATGCATAGAAAACTGCTTTTTTTTGGCCAAAACGCTAGAAAGGTCAAAGGTCAAAAGGTCAAAGGTCAAAAGGTCAAAGGTCAAAAGGTCAAAGGTCAAATCGCTAGAAAGGTCAAAAAAATTGGGGGTTCAAAAAACCCCACAGTACCCCTGAAATGCATAGAAAACTGCTTTTTTTTGGCACAGCCAATACAAAAATTGGGGGTTCAAAAAACCCCACAGTACCCCTGAAATGCATAGAAAACTACTTTTTTTGGCACAGCCATTAAAAAAATTGGGGGTAAAAAAAAAACCCACAGTACCCCTGAAATGCATAGAAAACTGCTTTTTTTAATTGGGGGTTCAAAAAACCCCACAGTATCCCTGAAATGCATAGAAAACTGCTTTTTTTTTTGCACAGCCAATAAAAAAATTGGGGGTTAAAAAAAAACCACAGTACCCCTGAAATGCATAGAAAACTGCTTTTTTTGGCACAGCCAATAAAAAAATTGGGGGTTCAAAAAACCCCACAGTACCCCTGAAATGCATAGAAAACTGCTTTTTTTTGGGCCAAAACGCTAGAAAGGTCAAAGGTCAAAAGGTCAAAGGTCAAAAGGTCAAAGGTCAAAAGGTCAAAGGTCAAATCGCTAGAAAGGTCAAAAAAATTGGGGGTTCAAAAAACCCCACAGTACCCCTGAAATGCATAGAAAACTGCTTTTTTGGCACAGCCAATAAAAAAATTGGGGGTTCAAAAAACCCCACAGTACCCCTGAAATGCATAGAAAACTGCTTTTTTTTGGCACAGCCAATAAAAAAATTGGGGGTTCAAAAAACCCAACAGTACCCCTGAAATGCATAGAAAACTGCTTTTTTTTGGCACAGCCAATAAAAAAATTGGGGGTTCAAAAAACCCCACAGTACCCCTGAAATGCATAGAAAACTGCTTTTTTTTGGCACAGCCAATACAAAAATTGGGGGTTCAAAAAACCCCACAGTACCCCTGAAATGCATAGAAAACTGCTTTTTTTTGGCACAGCCAATAAAAAAATTGGGGGTTCAAAAAACCCCACAGTACCCCTGAAATGCATAGAAAACTGCTTTATTTTTGGCACAGCCAATAAAAAAATTGGGGGTTAAAAAAACCCCACAGTACCCCTGAAATGCATAGAAAACTGCTTTTTTTTGGCCAAAACGCTAGAAAGGTCAAAGGTCAAAAGGTCAAAGGTCAAAAGGTCAAAGGTCAAAAGGTCAAAGGTCAAATCGCTAGAAAGGTCAAAAAAATTGGGGGTTCAAAAAACCCCACAGTACCCCTGAAATGCATAGAAAACTGCTTTTTTTTGGCACAGCCAATAAAAAAATTGGGGGTTCAAAAAACCCCACAGTACCCCTGAAATGCATAGAAAACTGCTTTTTTTTGGTACAGCCAATAAAAAAATTGGGGGTTCAAAAAACCCCACAGTACCCCTGAAATGCATAGAAAACTGCTTTTTTTTGGCACAGCCAATACAAAAATTGGGGGTTAAAAAAAACCCACAGTACCCCTGAAATGCATAGAAAACTGCTTTTTTTTGGCACAGCCAATAAAAAAATTGGGGGTTCAAAAAACCCCACAGTACCCCTGAAATGCATAGAAAACTGCTTTTTTTTGGCACAGCCAATACAAAAATTGGGGGTTCAAAAAACCCCACAGTACCCCTGAAATGCATAGAAAACTGCTTTTTTTTGGCCAAAACGCTAGAAAGGTCAAAGGTCAAAAGGTCAAAGGTCAAAAGGTCAAAGGTCAAAAGGTCAAAGGTCAAATCGCTAGAAAGGTCAAAAAAATTGGGGGTTCAAAAAACCCCACAGTACCCCTGAAATGCATAGAAAACTGCTTTTTTTTGGCACAGCCAATAAAAAAATTGGGGGTTCAAAAAACCCCACAGTACCCCTGAAATGCATAGAAAACTGCTTTTTTTTGGCACAGCCAATAAAAAAATTGGGGGTTCAAAAAACCCCACAGTACCCCTGAAATGCATAGAAAACTGCTTTTTTTTGGCACAGCCAATAAAAAAATTGGGGGTTAAAAAAAACCCACAGTACCCCTGAAATGCATAGAAAACTGCTTTTTTTTGGCACAGCCAATAAAAAAATTGGGGGTTCAAAAAACCCCACAGTACCCCTGAAATGCATAGAAAACTGCTTTTTTTTGGCACAGCCAATACAAAAATTGGGGGTTCAAAAAACCCCACAGTACCCCTGAAATGCATAGAAAACTGCTTTTTTTTGGCACAGCCAATAAAAAAATTGGGGGTTCAAAAAACCCCACAGTACCCCTGAAATGCATAGAAAACTGCTTTTTTTTGGCCAAAACGCTAGAAAGGTCAAAGGTCAAAAGGTCAAAAGGTCAAAGGTCAAATCGCTAGAAAGGTCAAAAAAATTGGGGGTTAAAAAAAACCCACAGTACCCCTGAAATGCATAGAAAACTGATTTTTTTTTTGGCATAGCCAATAAAAAAATTGGGGGTTCAAAAAACCCCACAGTACCCCTGAAATGCATAGAAAACTGCTTTTTTTTGGCCAAAACGCTAGAAAGGTCAAAGGTCAAAAGGTCAAAGGTCAAAAGGTCAAAGGTCAAATCGCTAGAAAGGTCAAAAAAATTGGGGGTTCAAAAAACCCCACAGTACCCCTGAAATGCATAGAAAACTGCTTTTTTTTTGCACAGCCAATAAAAAAATTGGGGGTTCAAAAAACCCCACAGTACCCCTGAAATGCATAGAAAACTGCTTTTTTTTGGCACAGCCAATACAAAAATTGGGGGTTCAAAAAACCCCACAGTACCCCTGAAATGCATAGAAAACTGCTTTATTTTTGGCACAGCCAATAAAAAAATTGGGGGTTCAAAAAACCCCACAGTACCCCTGAAATGCATAGAAAACTGCTTTTTTTTGGCCAAAACGCTAGAAAGGTCAAAGGTCAAAAGGTCAAAGGTCAAAAGGTCAAAGGTCAAAGGTCAAATCGCTAGAAAGGTCAAAAAAATTGGGGGTTCAAAAAACCCCACAGTACCCCTGAAATGCATAGAAAACTTCTTTTTTTTGGCACAGCCAATAAAAAAAGTTGGGGGTTCAAAAAACCCCACAGTACCCCTGAAATGCATAGAAAACTGTTTTTTTTTTTGCACAGCCAATAAAAAAATTGGGGGTTCAAAAAACCCCACAGTACCCCTGAAATGCATAGAAAACTGCTTTTTTTTGGCCAAAACGCTAGAAAGGTCAAAGGTCAAAGGGTCAAAGGTCAAAAGGTCAAATCGCTAGAAAGGTCAAAAAAATTGGGGGTTCAAAAAACCCCACAGTACCCCTGAAATGCATAGAAAACTGCTTTTTTTTGGCACAGCCAATAAAAAAAATTGGGGGTTCAAAAAACCCCACAGTACCCCTGAAATGCATAGAAAACTGCTTTTTTTGGCACAGCCAATAAAAAAATTGGGGGTTCAAAAAACCCCACAGTACCCCTGAAATGCATAGAAAACTGTTTTTTTTTGGCACAGCCAATAAAAAAATTGGGGGTTAAAAAAAACCCACAGTACCCCTGAAATGCATAGAAAACTGCTTTTTTTTGGCACAGCCAATACAAAAATTGGGGGTTCAAAAAACCCCACAGTACCCATGAAATGCATAGAAAACTGCTTTTTTTTGGCACAGCCAATAAAAAAATTGGGGGTTCAAAAAACCCCACAGTACCCCTGAAATGCATAGAAAACTGCTTTTTTTTGGCACAGCCAATAAAAAAATTGGGGGTTCAAAAAACCCCACAGTACCCCTGAAATGCATAGAAAACTGCTTTTTTTTTGGCACAGCCAATAAAAAAATTGGGGGTTCAAAAAAACCCACAGTACCCCTGAAATGCATAGAAAACTGCTTTTTTTTTGGCACAGCCAATAAAAAAATTGGGGGTTCAAAAAACCCCACAGTACCCCTGAAATGCATAGAAAACTGCTTTTTTTTGGCACAGCCAATACAAAAATTGGGGGTTAAAAAAACCCCACAGTACCCCTGAAATGCATAGAAAACTGCTTTTTTTTTGGCACAGCCAATAAAAAAATTGGGGGTTCAAAAAACCCCACAGTACCCCTGAAATGCATAGAAAACTGCTTTTTTTTGGCACAGCCAATACAAAAATTGGGGGTTCAAAAAACCCCACAGTACCCCTGAAATGCATAGAAAACTGCTTTTTTTTTGGCACAGCCAATAAAAAAATTGGGGGTTAAAAAAAACCCACAGTACCCCTGAAATGCATAGAAAACTGCTTTTTTTTGGCACAGCCAATCAAAAAATTGGGGGTTCAAAAAACCCCACAGTACCCCTGAAATGCATAGAAAACTGCTTTTTTTTGGCACAGCCAATAAAAAAATTGGGGGTTCAAAAAACCCCACAGTACCCCTGAAATGCATAGAAAACTGCTTTTTTTTGGCCAAAACGCTAGAAAGGTCAAAGGTCAAAAGGTCAAAGGTCAAAAGGTCAAAGGTCAAAAGGTCAAAGGTCAAATCGCTAGAAAGGTCAAAAAAATTGGGGGTTCAAAAAACCCCACAGTACCCCTGAAATGCATAGAAAACTGCTTTTTTTTGGCACAGCCAATACAAAAATTGGGGGTTCAAAAAACCCCACAGTACCCCTGAAATGCATAGAAAACTACTTTTTTTGGCACAGCCATTAAAAAAATTGGGGGTAAAAAAAAAAACCACAGTACCCCTGAAATGCATAGAAAACTGCTTTTTTTAATTGGGGGTTCAAAAAACCCCACAGTATCCCTGAAATGCATAGAAAACTGCTTTTTTTTTGCACAGCCAATAAAAAAATTGGGGGTTAAAAAAAAACCACAGTACCCCTGAAATGCATAGAAAACTGCTTTTTTTGGCACAGCCAATAAAAAAATTGGGGGTTCAAAAAACCCCACAGTACCCCTGAAATGCATAGAAAACTGCTTTTTTTTGGGCCAAAACGCTAGAAAGGTCAAAGGTCAAAAGGTCAAAGGTCAAAAGGTCAAAGGTCAAAAGGTCAAAGGTCAAATCGCTAGAAAGGTCAAAAAAATTGGGGGTTCAAAAAACCCCACAGTACCCCTGAAATGCATAGAAAACTGCTTTTTTGGCACAGCCAATAAAAAAATTGGGGGTTCAAAAAACCCCACAGTACCCCTGAAATGCATAGAAAACTGCTTTTTTTTGGCACAGCCAATAAAAAAATTGGGGGTTCAAAAAACCCCACAGTACCCCTGAAATGCATAGAAAACTGCTTTTTTTTGGCACAGCCAATACAAAAATTGGGGGTTCAAAAAACCCCACAGTACCCCTGAAATGCATAGAAAACTGCTTTTTTTTGGCACAGCCAATAAAAAAATTGGGGGTTCAAAAAACCCCACAGTACCCCTGAAATGCATAGAAAACTGCTTTATTTTTGGCACAGCCAATAAAAAAATTGGGGATTAAAAAAACCCCACAGTACCCCTGAAATGCATAGAAAACTGCTTTTTTTGGGCCAAAACGCTAGAAAGGTCAAAGGTCAAAAGGTCAAAGGTCAAAAGGTCAAAGGTCAAAAGGTCAAAGGTCAAATCGCTAGAAAGGTCAAAAAAATTGGGGGTTCAAAAAACCCCACAGTATCCCTGAAATGCATAGAAAACTGCTTTTTTTTTGCACAGCCAATAAAAAAATTGGGGGTTAAAAAAAACCCACAGTACCCCTGAAATGCATAGAAAACTGCTTTTTTTGGCACAGCCAATAAAAAAATTGGGGGTTCAAAAAACCCCACAGTACCCCTGAAATGCATAGAAAACTGCTTTTTTTTGGGCCAAAACGCTAGAAAGGTCAAAGGTCAAAAGGTCAAAGGTCAAAAGGTCAAAGGTCAAAAGGTCAAAGGTCAAATCGCTAGAAAGGTCAAAAAAATTGGGGGTTCAAAAAACCCCACAGTACCCCTGAAATGCATAGAAAACTGCTTTTTTGGCACAGCCAATAAAAAAATTGGGGGTTCAAAAAACCCCACAGTACCCCTGAAATGCATAGAAAACTGCTTTTTTTTGGCACAGCCAATAAAAAAATTGGGGGTTCAAAAAACCCCACAGTACCCCTGAAATGCATAGAAAACTGCTTTTTTTTGGCACAGCCAATACAAAAATTGGGGGTTCAAAAAACCCCACAGTACCCCTGAAATGCATAGAAAACTGCTTTTTTTTGGCACAGCCAATAAAAAAATTGGGGGTTCAAAAAACCCCACAGTACCCCTGAAATGCATAGAAAACTGCTTTATTTTTGGCACAGCCAATAAAAAAGATTGGGGGTTAAAAAAACCCCACAGTACCCCTGAAATGCATAGAAAACTGCTTTTTTTTGGCCAAAACGCTAGAAAGGTCAAAGGTCAAAAGGTCAAAGGTCAAAAGGTCAAAGGTCAAAAGGTCAAAGGTCAAATCGCTAGAAAGGTCAAAAAAATTGGGGGTTCAAAAAACCCCACAGTACCCCTGAAATGCATAGAAAACTGCTTTTTTTTGGCACAGCCAATAAAAAAATTGGGGGTTCAAAAAACCCCACAGTACCCCTGAAATGCATAGAAAACTGCTTTTTTTTTGGCCAAAACGCTAGAAAGGTCAAAGGTCAAAAGGTCAAAGGTCAAAACGCTAGAAAGGTCAAAGGTCAAAAGGTCAAAGGTCAAAAGGTCAAAGGTCAAATCGCTAGAAAGGTCAAAAAAATTGGGGGTTCAAAAAAACCCCACAGTACCCCTGAAATGCATAGAAAACCAATACAAAAATTGGGGGTTCAAAAAACCCCACAGTACCCCTGAAATGCATAGAAAACTGCTTTTTTTTGGCACAGCCAATAAAAAAATTGGGGGTTCAAAAAACCCCACAGTACCCCTGAAATGCATAGAAAACTGCTTTTTTTTGGCACAGCCAATACAAAAATTGGGGGTTCAAAAAACCCCACAGTACCCCTGAAATGCATAGAAAACTGCTTTTTTTTGGCACAGCCAATAAAAAAATTGGGGGTTCAAAAAACCCCACAGTACCCCTGAAATGCATAGAAAACTGCTTTATTTTTGGCACAGCCAATAAAAAAATTGGGGGTTCAAAAAACCCCACAGTACCCCTGAAATGCATAGAAAACTGCTTTTTTTTTGGCCAAAACGCTAGAAAGGTCAAAGGTCAAAAGGTCAAAGGTCAAAAGGTCAAAGGTCAAATCGCTAGAAAGGTCAAAAAAATTGGGGGTTCAAAAAACCCCACAGTACCCCTGAAATGCATAGAAAACTGCATTTTTTTGGCACAGCCAATAAAAAAATTGGGGGTTCAAAAAAACCCACAGTACCCCTGAAATGCATAGAAAACTGCTTTTTTTTTTGGCCAAAACGCTAGAAAGGTCAAAGGTCAAAAGGTCAAAGGTCAAAAGGTCAAAGGTCAAAAGGTCAAAGGTCAAATTGCTAGAAAGGTAAAGAAATTGGGGGTTCAAAAAACCCCACAGTACCCCTGAAATGCATAGAAAACTGCTTTTTTTTGGCACAGCCAATAAAAAAATTGGGGGTTCAAAAAACCCCACAGTACCCCTGAAATGCATAGAAAACTGCTTTTTTTTGGCCAAAACGCTAGAAAGGTCAAAGGTCAAAAGGTCAAAGGTCAAAAGGTCAAAGGTCAAAAGGTCAAAGGTCAAATCGCTAGAAAGGTCAAAAAAATTGGGGGTTCAAAAAACCCCACAGTACCCCTGAAATGCATAGAAAACTGCTTTTTTTTGGCACAGCCAATAAAAAAATTGGGGGTTCAAAAAACCCCACAGTACCCCTGAAATGCATAGAAAACTGCTTTTTTTTGGCACAGCCAATAAAAAAATTGGGGGTTCAAAAAACCCCACAGTACCCCTGAAATGCATAGAAAACTGCTTTTTTTTGGCACAGCCAAATAAAAAAATTGGGGGTTAAAAAAAACCCACAGTACCCCTGAAATGCATAGAAAACTGCTTTTTTTTGGCACAGCCAATAAAAAAATTGGGGGTTCAAAAAACCCCACAGTACCCCTGAAATGCATAGAAAACTGCTTTTTTTTGGCACAGCCAATACAAAAATTGGGGGTTCAAAAAACCCCACAGTACCCCTGAAATGCATAGAAAACTGCTTTTTTTTGGCCAAAACGCTAGAAAGGTCAAAGGTCAAAAGGTCAAAGGTCAAAAGGTCAAAGGTCAAAAGGTCAAAGGTCAAATCGCTAGAAAGGTCAAAAAAATTGGGGGTTCAAAAAACCCCACAGTACCCCTGAAATGCATAGAAAACTGCTTTTTTTTGGCACAGCCAATAAAAAAATTGGGGGTTCAAAAAACCCCACAGTACCCCTGAAATGCATAGAAAACTGCTTTTTTTTGGCACAGCCAATAAAAAAATTGGGGGTTCAAAAAACCCCACAGTACCCCTGAAATGCATAGAAAACTGCTTTTTTTTGGCACAGCCAATAAAAAAATTGGGGGTTAAAAAAAACCCACAGTACCCCTGAAATGCATAGAAAACTGCTTTTTTTTGGCACAGCCAATAAAAAAATTGGGGGTTCAAAAAACCCCACAGTACCCCTGAAATGCATAGAAAACTGCTTTTTTTTGGCACAGCCAATACAAAAATTGGGGGTTCAAAAAACCCCACAGTACCCCTGAAATGCATAGAAAACTGCTTTTTTTTGGCACAGCCAATAAAAAAATTGGGGGTTCAAAAAACCCCACAGTACCCCTGAAATGCATAGAAAACTGCTTTTTTTTGGCCAAAACGCTAGAAAGGTCAAAGGTCAAAAGGTCAAAAGGTCAAAGGTCAAATCGCTAGAAAGGTCAAAAAAATTGGGGGTTAAAAAAACCCCACAGTACCCCTGAAATGCATAGAAAACTGATTTTTTTTTGGCATAGCCAATAAAAAAATTGGGGGTTCAAAAAACCCCACAGTACCCCTGAAATGCATAGAAAACTGCTTTTTTTTGGCCAA
>NW_027637637.1:127500-165088 GCF_951216825.1 Electrona antarctica
GGAGCAAACCCTAGGGATTCCTGTACTGCGTCACGAGCAGCAAACAACACAAATGGAATCCCGTCATCCCAACTTCTTTTAGCCTCAAAGCAGTATTTACGCAACATGGATTTCAATGTCTGATGCCACCGTTCTAGCGCCCCCTGAGACTCCGGGTGATAGGCACTTGAGATCACATGGTGGACAGACAGTGTTTCCATCACTTGCTTAAATACTTTTGACAAGAAATTAGTACCCTGATCCGTTTGGATAACCTTGCAAAAGCCCCACGTAGTAAAGAACCTGGTTAGAGCCTTTAACACTGAGGTGGCAGTTATGTTGCAATAGTATGAATATATATAAACAATATGGGGATATATATATATATATATAGCTATAACCTTCTATCTAGACAACCTGTACGGACTAATAACGATAATTTCAGGGTTTCCAACCAACTTCAATTTAGGGGCTGAGCCCTCTACTCGAGCCACGTCGAGTTACAAGTTTTAAGTGTTATTTAAATTATATAATGAGAACAAAAGGCTGTATGGGGCAACCCAGGGAAACAAACAAAAAAAGCTATACCTATCCTAGATGCAAAAGAACCTTCTATCTAATCCTAACCAACAAAAAGGAAAAGAATGGTTACAAATGATCAACCTATTTAAACTCTCTACTCTACCTAATGCTAAACAAAATAATGACTGTTACAAAAAGCAAGCTCCCATACTCCTGTAAATTATACCATACCACTTAAATCAATGTGCGTATAATTACTTGTAACATCACCACAGCGAGACAGGCAAGAGATATATATATAAACACTCAGGAACCTCCACACAGGTATATGGAGACCCTAGTGTTGACTTTTTACAAAGGTGTAGCTTCACAGCTCCCCTGGACAGTATGCTCTCAGTATGACAGACTGAGTCACACTGCCAACGAGCTGGCATCGCAGCTGCTCTTAAGTAGTCTTCCTCTGGCCGGCCTTCTGATGATGATAGGCTCCCGTTGACGAGGTGGGCAGGTGGAAGGTAAGTCTCCGCCTCCGAGCACCAGCCAGACCTGTGACTGAGAACTGCAATCAGCACTCCATACTATGCCACATCACTGTATACTATAATATCTATATGTATCAATATAATCACCGTATAACATAATATATATATATATATATATATAAATACCCCTTGTATAATATACAATATATAGAAATACAGTCACGGTATCATATATAATACATATAAATATACAATCCTCGAGTATGTAACAAACCCCCAATTTTTTTATTGGCTGTGCCAAAAAAAAAGCAGTATTCTATGCATTTCAGGGGTACTGTGGGGTTTTTTGAACCCCCGAATTTTTTATTGGCTGTGCCAAAAAAAAGCAGTTTTCTATGCATTTCAGGGGTACTGGGGGTTTTTTGAACCCCCAATTTTTTTATTGGCTGTGCCAAAAAAAAAGCAGTTTTCTATGCATTTCAGGGGTACTGTGGGGTTTTTTGAACCCCCAATTTTTGTATTGGCTGTGCCAAAAAAAAAAGCAGTTTGCTATGCATTTCAGGGGTACTGTGGGGTTTTTTGAACCCCCAATTTTTTTATTGGCTGTGCCAAAAAAAAGCAGTTTTCTATGCATTTCAGGGGTACTGTGGGGTTTTTTGAACCCCCAATTTTTTTATTGGCTGTGCCCAAAAAAAAGCAGTTTTCTATGCATTTCAGGGGTACTGTGGGGTTTTTTGAACCCCCAACTTTTTTTATTGGCTGTGCCAAAAAAAAGCAGTTTTCTATGCATTTCAGGGGTACTGTGGGTATTTTTTTTGAACCCCCAACTTTTTTTATTGGCTGTGCCAAAAAAAAAGCAGTTTTCTATGCATTTCAGGGGTACTGTGGGGTTTTTTGAACCCCCAATTCTTTTATTGGCTGTGCCAAAAAAAAGCAGTTTTCTATGCATTTCAGGGGTACTGTGGGGTTTTTTTTAACCCCCAACTTTTTTTATTGGCTGTGCCAAAAAAAAGCAGTTTTCTATGCATTTCAGGGGTACTGTGGGTATTTTTTTTGAACCCCCAACTTTTTTTATTGGCTGTGCCAAAAAAAAAGCAGTTTTCTATGCATTTCAGGGGTACTGTGGGGTTTTTTGAACCCCCAATTCTTTTATTGGCTGTGCCAAAAAAAAGCAGTTTTCTATGCATTTCAGGGGTACTGTGGGGTTTTTTTTAACCCCCAGTTTTTGTATTGGCTGTGCCAAAAAAAAAGCAGTTTTCTATGCATTTCAGGGGTACTGGGGGTTTTTTGAACCCCCAATTTTTTTATTGGCTGTGCCAAAAAAAAAGCAGTTTTCTATGCATTTCAGGGGTACTGTGGGGTTTTTTGAACCCCCAATTTTTTTATTGGCTGTGCCAAAAAAAAGCAGTTTTCTATGCATTTCAGGGGTACTGTGGGGTTTTTTGAACCCCCAATTTTTTTATTGGCTGTGCCCAAAAAAAAGCAGTTTTCTATGCATTTCAGGGGTACTGTGGGGTTTTTTGAACCCCCAACTTTTTTTATTGGCTGTGCCAAAAAAAAGCAGTTTTCTATGCATTTCAGGGGTACTGTGGGGTTTTTTGAACCCCCAATTTTTTTATTGGCTGTGCCCAAAAAAAAGCAGTTTTCTATGCATTTCAGGGGTACTGTGGGGTTTTTTGAACCCCCAACTTTTTTTATTGGCTGTGCCAAAAAAAAGCAGTTTTCTATGCATTTCAGGGGTACTGTGGGTATTTTTTTTGAACCCCCAACTTTTTTTATTGGCTGTGCCAAAAAAAAAGCAGTTTTCTATGCATTTCAGGGGTACTGTGGGGTTTTTTGAACCCCCAATTCTTTTATTGGCTGTGCCAAAAAAAAGCAGTTTTCTATGCATTTCAGGGGTACTGTGGGGTTTTTTTTAACCCCCAGTTTTTGTATTGGCTGTGCCAAAAAAAAAGCAGTTTTCTATGCATTTCAGGGGTACTGTGGGGTTTTTTGAACCCCCAATTTCTTTATTGGCTGTGCCAAAAAAAAAGCAGTTTTCTATGCATTTCAGGGGTACTGTGGGGTTTTTTGAACCCCCAAATTTTTTATTGGCTGTGCCAAAAAAAGAAGCAGTTTTCTATGCATTTCAGGGGTACTGTGGGGTTTTTTGAACCCCCAATTTTTTTATTGGCTGTGCCAAAAAAAAGCAGTTTTCTATGCATTTCAGGGGTACTGTGGGGTTTTTTGAACCCCCAATTTTTTTATTGGCTGTGCCAAAAAAAAGCAGTTTTCTATGCATTTCAGGGGTACTGTGGGGTTTTTTGAACCCCCAATTTTTGTATTGGCTGTGCCAAAAAAAAGCAGTTTTCTATGCATTTCAGGGGTACTGTGGGGATTATTGAACCCCCAATTTTTTTATTGGCTGTGCCAAAAAAAAAGCAGTTTTCTATGCATTTCAGGGGTACTGTGGGGTTTTTTGAACCCCCAACTTTTTTTATTGGCTGTGCCAAAAAAAAGCAGTTTTCTATGCATTTCAGGGGTACTGTGGGGTTTTTTGAACCCCCAATTTTTTTATTGGCTGTGCCAAAAAAAAGCAGTTTTCTATGCATTTCAGGGGTACTGTGGGTTTTTTTTTGAACCCCCAACTTTTTGTATTGGCTGTGCCAAAAAAAAAGCAGTTTTCTATGCATTTCAGGGGTACTGTGGGGTTTTTTGAACCCCCAATTTTTTTATTGGAAAAAAAGCAGTTTTCTATGCATTTCAGGGGTACTGTGGGGTTTTTTTGAACCCCCAATTTTTTTATTGGCTGTGCCAAAAAAAAACAGTTTTCTATGCATTTCAGGGGTACTGTGGGGTTTTTTGAACCCCCAATTTTTTTATTGGCTGTGCCAAAAAAAAGCAGTTTTCTATGCATTTCAGGGGTACTGTGGGGTTTTTTGAACCCCCAATTTTTTTATTGGCTGTGCCAAAAAAAAGCAGTTTTCTATGCATTTCAGGGGTACTGTGGGGTTTTTTGAACCCCCAATTTTTTTATTGGTTGTGCCAAAAAAAATGTAGTTTTCTATGCATTTCAGGGGTACTGTGGGTTTTTTTGAACCCCCAACTTTTTTTATTGGCTGTGCCAAAAAAAAGCAGTTTTCTATGCATTTCAGGGGTACTGTGGGGTTTTTTGAACCCCCAATTTTTTTAATGGCTGTGCCAAAAAAAAGCAGTTTTCTATGCATTTCAGGGGTACTGTGGGTTTTTTTTTTGAACCCCCAACTTTTTTTATTGGCTGTGCCAAAAAAAAGCAGTTTTCTATGCATTTCAGGGGTACTGTGGGGTTTTTTGAACCCCCAATTTTTTTATTGGCTGTGCCAAAAAAAGAAGCAGTTTTCTATGCATTTCAGGGGTACTGTGGGGTTTTTTGAACCCCCAATTGTTTTATTGGCTGTGCCAAAAAAAAGCAGTTTTCTATGCATTTCAGGGGTACTGTGGGGTTTTTTGAACCCCCAATTTTTTTATTGGCTGTGCCAAAAAAAAGCAGTTTTCTATGCATTTCAGGGGTACTGTGGGGTTTTTTGAACCCCCAATTTTTTTATTGGCTGTGCCAAAAAAAAGCAGTTTTCTATGCATTTCAGGGGTACTGTGGGGATTATTGAACCCCCAATTTTTTTATTGGCTGTGCCAAAAAAAAAGCAGTTTTCTATGCATTTCAGGGGTACTGTGGGGTTTTTTGAAACCCCCACTTTTTTTATTGGCTGTGCCAAAAAAAAGCAGTTTTCTATGCATTTCAGGGGTACTGTGGGGTTTTTTGAACCCCCAATTTTTTTATTGGCTGTGCCAAAAAAAAGCAGTTTTCTATGCATTTCAGGGGTACTGTGGGGTTTTTTGAACCCCCAATTTTTTTATTGGCTGTGCCAAAAAAAAAGCAGTTTTCTATGCATTTCAGGGGTACTGTGGGGTTTTTTTATTGGCTGTGCCAAAAAAAAGCAGTTTTCTATGCATTTCAGGGGTACTGTGGGGTTTTTTGAACCCCCAATTTTTTTATTGGCTGTGCCAAAAAAAAGCAGTTTTCTATGCATTTCAGGGGTACTGTGGGGTTTTTTGAACCCCCAATTTTTTTATTGGCTGTGCCAAAAAAAAAGCAGTTTTCTATGCATTTCAGGGGTACTGTGAAAAAATAAGCAGTTTTCTATGCATTTCAGGGGTACTGTGGGGTTTTTTGAACCCCCAATTTTTTTATTGGCTGTGCCAAAAAAAAGCAGTTTTCTATGCATTTCAGGGGTACTGTGGGGTTTTTTGAACCCCCAATTTTTTTATTGGCTGTGCCAAAAAAAAAGCAGTTTTCTATGCATTTCAGGGGTACTGTGGGGTTTTTTGAACCCCCAATTTTTTTATTGGCTGTGCCAAAAAAAATGCAGTTTTCTATGCATTTCAGGGGTACTGTGGGGTTTTTTGAACCCCCAATTTTTTTATTGGCTGTGCCAAAAAAAAGCAGTTTTCTATGCATTTCAGGGGTACTGTGGGGTTTTTTGAACCCCCAATTTTTTTATTGGCTGTGCCAAAAAAAAGCAGTTTTCTATGCATTTCAGGGGTACTGTGGGGTTTTTTGAACCCCCAACTTGTTTTATTGGCTGTGCCAAAAAAAAGCAGTTTTCTATGCATTTCAGGGGTACTGTGGGGTTTTTTGAACCCCCAATTTTTGTATTGGCTGTGCCAAAAAAAAGCAGTTTTCTATGCATTTCAGGGGTACTGTGGGGTTTTTTGAACCCCCAATTTTTTTATTGGCTGTGCCAAAAAAAAGCAGTTTTCTATGCATTTCTGTGGGGTACTGTGGGGTTTTTTGAACCCCCAATTTTTTTATTGGCTGTGCCAAAAAAAAAAGCAGTTTTCTATGCATTTCAGGGGTACTGTTGGGTTTTTTGAACCCCCAATTTTTGTATTGGCTGTGCCAAAAAAATAAGCAGTTTTCTATGCATTTCAGGGGTACTGTGGGGTTTTTTGAACCCCCAATTTTTTTATTGGCTGTGCCAAAAAAAAGCAGTTTTCTATGCATTTCAGGGGTACCGTGGGGTTTTTTGAACCCCCAATTTTTTTATTGGCTGTGCCAAAAAAAAAGCAGTTTTCTATGCATTTCAGGGGTACTGTGGGGTTTTTTGAACCCCCAATTTTTGTATTGGCTGTGCCAAAAAAAAGCAGTTTTCTATGCATTTCAGGGGTACTGTGGGGTTTTTTGAACCCCCAATTTTTTTATTGGCTGTGCCAAAAAAAAGCAGTTTTCTATGCATTTCAGGGGTACTGTTGGGTTTTTTGAACCCCCAATTTTTGTATTGGCTGTGCCAAAAAAATAAGCAGTTTTCTATGCATTTCAGGGGTACTGTGGGGTTTTTTGAACCCCCAATTTTTTTATTGGCTGTGCCAAAAAAAAGCAGTTTTCTATGCATTTCAGGGGTACTGTGGGGTTTTTTGAACCCCCAATTTTTTTATTGGCTGTGCCAAAAAAAAAGCAGTATTCTATGCATTTCAGGGGTACTGTGGGTTTTTTTGAACCCCCAATTTTTGTATTGGCTGTGCCAAAAAAAAGCAGTTTTCTATGCATTTCAGGGGTACTGTGGGGTTTTTTGAACCCCCAATTTTTTTATTGGCTGTGCCAAAAAAAAGCAGTTTTCTATGCATTTCAGGGGTACTGTTGGGTTTTTTGAACCCCCAATTTTTGTATTGGCTGTGCCAAAAAAATAAGCAGTTTTCTATGCATTTCAGGGGTACTGTGGGGTTTTTTGAACCCCCAATTTTTTTATTGGCTGTGCCAAAAAAAAGCAGTTTTCTATGCATTTCAGGGGTACTGTGGGGTTTTTTGAACCCCCAATTTTTTTATTGGCTGTGCCAAAAAAAAAGCAGTATTCTATGCATTTCAGGGGTACTGTGGGGTTTTTTGAACCCCCGAATTTTGTATTGGCTGTGCCAAAAAAAAGCAGTTTTCTATGCATTTCAGGGGTACTGGGGTTTTTTTGAACCCCCAATTTTTTTATTGGCTATGCCAAAAAAAAAGCAGTTTTCTATGCATTTCAGGGGTACTGTGGGGTTTTTTGAACCCCCAATTTTTGTATTGGCTGTGCCAAAAAAAAGCAGTTTTCTATGCATTTCAGGGGTACTGTGGGGTTTTTTGAACCCCCAATTTTTGTATTGGCTGTGCCAAAAAAAAAACAGTTTTCTATGCATTTCAGGGGTACTGTGGGGTTTTTTGAACCCCCAACTTTTTTTATTGGCTGTGCCAAAAAAAAGCAGTTTTCTATGCATTTCAGGGGTACTGTGGGGTTTTTTGAACCCCCAATTTTTTTATTGGCTGTGCCAAAAAAAAGCAGTTTTCTATGCATTTCAGGGGTACTGTGGGGTTTTTTGAACCCCCACCTTTTTTTATTGGCTGTGCCAAAAAAAGCAGTTTTCTATGCATTTCAGGGGTACTGTGGGGTTTTTTGAACCCCCAATTTTTTTATTGGCTGTGCCAAAAAAAAACAGTTTTCTATGCATTTCAGGGGTACTGTGGGGTTTTTTTTTTAACCCCCAACTTTTTTTATTGGCTGTGCCAAAAAAAAGCAGTTTTCTATGCATTTCAGGGGTACTGTGGGGTTTTTTGAACCCCCAATTTTTTTATTGGCTGTGCCAAAAAAAAGCAGTTTTCTATGCATTTCAGGGGTACTGTGGGGTTTTTTGAACCCCCAATTTTTGTATTGGCTATGCCAAAAAAAAGCAGTTTTCTATGCATTTCAGGGGTACTGTGGGGTTTTTTGAACCCCCAATTTTTTTATTGGCTGTGCCAAAAAAAAAAAGGAGTTTTCTATGCATTTCAGGGGTACTGTGGGTTTTTTTGAACCCCCAATTTTTTTATTGGCTGTGCCAAAAAAATAAGCAGTTTTCTATGCATTTCAGGGGTACTGTGGGTTTTTTTGAACCCCCAATTTTTTTATTGGCTGTGCCAAAAAAAAGCAGTTTTCTATGCATTTCAGGGGTACTGTGGGGTTTTTTGAACCCCCAACTTGTTTTATTGGCTGTGCCAAAAAAAAGCAGTTTTCTATGCATTTCAGGGGTACTGTGGGGTTTTTTGAACCCCCAATTTTTGTATGGCTGTGCCAAAAAAAAGCAGTTTTCTATGCATTTCAGGGGTACTGTGGGGTTTTTTGAACCCCCAATTTTTTTATTGGCTGTGCCAAAAAAAAGCAGTTTTCTATGCATTTCAGGGGTACTGTGGGGTTTTTTGAACCCCCAATTGTTTTATTGGCTGTGCCAAAAAAAAAAGCAGTTTTCTATGCATTTCAGGGGTACTGTTGGGTTTTTTGAACCCCCAATTTTTGTATTGGCTGTGCCAAAAAAATAAGCAGTTTTCTATGCATTTCAGGGGTACTGTGGGGTTTTTTGAACCCCCAATTTTTTTATTGGCTGTGCCAAAAAAAGCAGTTTTCTATGCATTTCAGGGGTACTGTGGGGTTTTTTGAACCCCCAATTTTTTTATTGGCTGTGCCAAAAAAAAAGCAGTTTTCTATGCATTTCAGGGGTACTGTGGGGTTTTTTGAACCCCCAATTATTTTATTGGCTGTGCCAAAAAAAAAAGCAGTATTCTATGCATTTCAGGGGTACTGTGGGGTTTTTTGAACCCCCGAATTTTGTATTGGCTGTGCCAAAAAAAAGCAGTTTTCTATGCATTTCAGGGGTACTGGGGGTTTTTTGAACCCCCAATTTTTTTATTGGCTGTGCCAAAAAAAAAGCAGTTTTCTATGCATTTCAGGGGTACTGTGGGGTTTTTTGAACCCCCAATTTTTGTATTGGCTGTGCCAAAAAAAAGCAGTTTTCTATGCATTTCAGGGGTACTGTGGGGTTTTTTGAACCCCCAATTTTTTTATTGGCTGTGCCAAAAAAAAGCAGTTTTCTATGCATTTCAGGGGTACTGTGGGGTTTTTTGAACCCCCAATTTTTTTATTGGCTGTGCCAAAAAAAAAAGCAGTTTTCTATGCATTTCAGGGGTACTGTTGGGTTTTTTGAACCCCCAATTTTTGTATTGGCTGTGCCAAAAAAATAAGCAGTTTTCTATGCATTTCAGGGGTACTGTGGGGTTTTTTGAACCCCCAATTTTTTTATTGGCAGTGCCAAAAAAAAGCAGTTTTCTATGCATTTCAGGGGTACTGTGGGGTTTTTTGAACCCCCAATTTTTGTATTGGCTGTGCCAAAAAAAAGCAGTTTTCTATGCATTTCAGGGGTAATGTGGGGTTTTTTGAACCCCCAATTTTTTTATTGGCTGTGCCAAAAAAAAAGCAGTTTTCTATGCATTTCAGGGGTACTGTGGGGTTTTTTGAACCCCCAACTTTTTTTATTGGCTGTGCCAAAAAAAAGCAGTTTTCTATGCATTTCAGGGGTACTGTGGGGTTTTTTGAACCCCCAATTTTTATATTGGCTGTGCCAAAAAAAAGCAGTTTTCTATGCATTTCAGGGGTACTGTGGGGTTTTTTGAACCCCCACCTTTTTTTATTGGCTGTGCAAAAAAAAAGCAGTTTTCTATGCATTTCAGGGGTACTGTGGGGTTTTTTGAACCCCCAATTTTTTTATTGGCTGTGCCAAAAAAAAGCAGTTTTCTATGCATTTCAGGGGTACTGTGGGGTTTTTTGAACCCCCAATTTTTTTAATGGCTGTGCCAAAAAAAAGCAGTTTTCTATGCATTTCAGGGGTACTGTGGGTTTTTTTTTTTAACCCCCAACTTTTTTTATTGGCTGTGCCAAAAAAAAGCAGTTTTCTATGCATTTCAGGGGTACTGTGGGGTTTTTTGAACCCCCAATTTTTTTATTGGCTGTGCCAAAAAAAAGCAGTTTTCTATGCATTTCAGGGGTACTGTGGGGTTTTTTGAACCCCCAATTTTTGTATTGGCTATGCCAAAAAAAAGCAGTTTTCTATGCATTTCAGGGGTACTGTGGGGTTTTTTGAACCCCCAATTTTTTTATTGGCTGTGCCAAAAAAAAAAAAGGAGTTTTCTATGCATTTCAGGGGTACTGTGGGGTTTTTTGAACCCCCAATTTTTTTATTGGCTGTGCCAAAAAAATAAGCAGTTTTCTATGCATTTCAGGGGTACTGTGGGGTTTTTTGAACCCCCAATTTTTTTATTGGCTGTGCCAAAAAAAAGCAGTTTTCTATGCATTTCAGGGGTACTGTGGGGTTTTTTGAAACCCCAATTTTTTTATTGGCTGTGCCAAAAAAAAGCAGTTTTCTATGCATTTCAGGGGTACTGTGGGGTTTTTTTAACCCCCAACTTGTTTTATTGGCTGTGCCAAAAAAAAGCAGTTTTCTATGCATTTCAGGGGTACTGTGGGGTTTTTTGAACCCCCAATTTTTTTATTGGCTGTGCCAAAAAAAAGTAGTTTTCTATGCATTTCAGGGGTACTGTGGGGTTTTTTGAACCCCCGAATTTTTTATTGGCTGTGCCAAAAAAAAGCAGTTTTCTATGCATTTCAGGGGTACTGGGGGTTTTTTGAACCCCCAATTTTTTTATTGGCTGTGCCAAAAAAAAGCAGTTTTCTATGCATTTCAGGGGTACTGTGGGGTTTTTTGAACCCCCGAATTTTTTATTGGCTGTGCCAAAAAAAAGCAGTTTTCTATGCATTTCAGGGGTATTGGGGGTTTTTTGAACCCCCAATTTTTTTATTGGCTGTGCCAAAAAAAAAGCAGTTTTCTATGCATTTCAGGGGTACTGTGGGGTTTTTTGAACCCCCAATTTTTTTATTGGCTGTGCCAAAAAAAAGCAGTTTTCTATGCATTTCAGGGGTACTGTGGGGTTTTTTGAACCCCCAAGTTTTTTATTGGCTGTGCCAAATAAAAGCAGTTTTCTATGCATTTCAGGGGTACTGTGGGGTTTTTTGAACCCCCAATTTTTTTATTGGCTGTGCCAAAAAAAAGCAGTTTTCTATGCATTTCAGGGGTACTGTGGGGTTTTTTGAACCCCCAACTTTTTTTATTGGCTGTGCCAAAAAAAAGCAGTTTTCTATGCATTTCAGGGGTACTGTGGGGTTTTTTGAACCCCCAATTGTTTTATTGGCTGTGCCAAAAAAAAGCAGTTTTCTATGCATTTCAGGGGTACTGTGGGGTTTTTTGAACCCCCAATTTTTTTATTGGCTATGCCAAAAAAAAGCAGTTTTCTATGCATTTCAGGGGTACTGTGGGGTTTTTGAACCCCCAATTTTTTTATTGGCTGTGCCAAAAAAAAAGCAGTTTTCTATGCATTTCAGGGGTACTGTGGGGTTTTTTGAACCCCCAACTTTTTTTATTGGCTGTGCCAAAAAAAAGCAGTTTTCTATGCATTTCAGGGGTACTGTGGGGTTTTTTGAACCCCCAATTTTTTTAATGGCTGTGCCAAAAAAAAGCAGTTTTCTATGCATTTCAGGGGTACTGTGGGTTTTTTTTTTTAACCCCCAACTTTTTTTATTGGCTGTGCCAAAAAAAAAGCAGTTTTCTATGCATTTCAGGGGTACTGTGGGGTTTTTTGAACCCCCAATTTTTTTATTGGCTGTGCCAAAAAAAAGCAGTTTTCTATGCATTTCAGGGGTACTGTGGGGGTTTTTGAACCCCCAATTTATTTATTGGCTGTGCCAAAAAAAAAGCAGTTTTCTATGCATTTCAGGGGTACTGTTGGGTTTTTTGAACCCCCAATTTTTGTATTGGCTGTGCCAAAAAAATAAGCAGTTTTCTATGCATTTCAGGGGTACTGTGGGGTTTTTTGAACCCCCAATTTTTTTATTGGCTGTGCCAAAAAAAAGCAGTTTTCTATGCATTTCAGGGGTACTGTGGGGTTTTTTGAACCCCCAATTTTTTTATTGGCTGTGCCAAAAAAAAAACAGTTTTCTATGCATTTCAGGGGTACTGTGGGGTTTTTTGAACCCCCAATTTTTTTATTGGCTGTGCCAAAAAAAATGCAGTTTTCTATGCATTTCAGGGGTACTGTGGGGTTTTTTGAACCACCAATTTTTTTATTGGCTGTGCCAAAAAAAAGCAGTTTTCTATGCATTTCAGGGGTACTGTGGGGTTTTTTGAACCCCCAATTTTTTTATTGGCTGTGCCAAAAAAAAGCAGTTTTCTATGCATTTCAGGGGTACTGTGGGGTTTTTTGAACCCCCAACTTGTTTTATTGGCTGTGCCAAAAAAAAGCAGTTTTCTATGCATTTCAGGGGTACTGTGGGGTTTTTTGAACCCCCAATTTTTGTATTGGCTGTGCCAAAAAAAAGCAGTTTTCTATGCATTTCAGGGGTACTGTGGGGTTTTTTGAACCCCCAATTTTTTAAATGGCTGTGCCAAAAAAAAAGCAGTTTTCTATGCATTTCAGGGGTACTGTGGGGTTTTTTGAACCCCCAATTTTTTTATTGGCTGTGCCAAAAAAAAGCAGTTTTCTATGCATTTCAGGGGTACTGTGGGGTTTTTTGAACCCACAATTTTTTTATTGGCTGTGCAAAAAAAAAGCAGTTTTCTATGCATTTCAGGGGTACTGTGGGGTTTTTTGAACCCCCAACTTTTTTTATTGGCTGTGCCAAAAAAAAGGAGTTTTCTATGCATTTCAGGGGTACTGTGGGGTTTTTTGAACCCCCAATTTTTTTTATTGGCTATGCCAAAAAAAAAGCAGTTTTCTATGCATTTCAGGGGTACTGTGGGGTTTTTTGAACCCCCAATTTTTTTATTGGCTGTGCCAAAAAAAAGCAGTTTTCTATGCATTTCAGGGGTACTGTGGGGTTTTTTGAACCCCCAATTTTTTTATTGGCTGTGCCAAAAAAAAGCAGTTTTCTATGCATTTCAGGGGTACTGTGGGGTTTTTTGAACCCCCAATTTTTTTATTGGCTGTGCCCAAAAAAAGCAGTTTTCTATGCATTTCAGGGGTACTGTGGGGTTAAAACGCTAGAAAGGTCAAAAATCGCTAGAAAGGTAAAAAAATCGCTAGAAAGGTCAAAAGGTCAAAACGTCAAAAGGTCAAAGGTCCAAACGCTAGAAAGGTCAAAAATCGCTAGAAAGGTCAAAACGCCACGATGCGCTTTTTTCATCGCTAGAAAGGTCAGAACGCTAGAAAGGTAAAAAAATCGCTAGAAAGGTCAAAAGGTCAAAACGTCAAAAGGTCAAAGGTCCAAACGCTAGAAAGGTCAAAAATCGCTAGAAAGGTCAAAACGCCACGATGCGCTTTTTTCATCGCTAGAAAGGTCAAAACGCTAGAAAGGTCAAAACGCTAGAAAGGTAAAAAGTCGCTTCTTCTTCTTTTCGTGTCTTTGAAGCATGTGGTTAGATGACAGTTTCCCATTTCTTTACACAGTCTTTTGCATTATTGTTGAACTCTGCGAGATCTTTTAAGCTGCAAGGTTTGGGTAGTAGAGGGCAGACAAGGCAGTGCTGCATCGTATGGTCCTCTTCTCCACATTCACAGATGGTTGGGCCGGTTTTGTAGCCCCATCTGGCCATAGCAGCTTTTGATCGCCCCGTTCCTGTTCTCAGGCGGTTGAGAGTCTTCCACCGGACCCATGGTGCTTCTGAGCCAGAAGGGAGGTCTTCAGAGGGGGGGATTCCCATGTCAATAGGAGGGGGGTCATTTTCAAGCTTTGTTGTCCATAGCTGGAGTCTGGTTTCTTCCCGAGATGTTGTAAGGGGCTGGACATGGCTGAGGAAGCTTCTCCTTGACTTCAGTCGTTGGGCCGGGGGTTCGTGTCCATGAAGGAGGTGGCGTTCATCACTGGTAGCTTTTGTCATCTCCACTCGGCTGGTGGCTTCCCGTCTCACATCTGCAGGGGCAATGCCAGCGAGGAGATGTAGGTTGTTCACGTTGGTAGGCTTCAAGCAACCAGTTATCAAGCGGCAGGTGTTGTTCAACGCTGAGTCTAGTTTTTTGGCATGGGTTGATCTCTCCCAAACAGGACACGCATACTCCGCAGAGGAATAGCACAGGGCCAGAGCAGTACATCTCAACGTGTGTGCTGTGGCTCCCCATTTTGAATTGGTCAGTTTCCGTAGGATGTTGTTTCGGGAGCTGACTTTCAGTTTGGTGTTCTTTATGTGTTCCTTGAAGGAGAGGGTGCGGTCCAGGGTTACACCAAGGTAGACAGGGTTGGTGCAGTTCTCAAGTGGTGTTCCAGACCATTCGATGTTAAGAGGTCGGTTGGCTTCCCGGTTCCTGAGATGGAACGAGCAGACTTGAGTCTTCGCAGGGTTTGCGTGTAGGTGGTTGCGCTCGTAGTAGAGGAGTAGCTCATCTAGGGCTGAGGTGAGGTTTGCTTCTACTGCTTCAAACGTAGTCTCTTGAGATGTTATACAGAGGTCGTCAGCGTAGATGAATCGCTCAGTGTTCTGGTCCATTGGTTGGTCATTGGTGTAGATGTTGTACAGTAGTGGGGCCAGCACACTACCTTGCGGTAGGCCGTTCTTTTGTCGTCGCCAGCGACTTTGCTTGTTGTTCAGGGTAACATAGAAGCGCCTATCTTTCAAGAGGGCTCCAATGAGGTCTGAGAGTGCCAGGTCTTTTGTCAGCTCCAAGATCTTCTTTAGGAGGAGGAATCGCTAGAAAGGTCAAAACGCCACGATGTGCTTTTTTCATCGCTAGAAAGGTCAAAACGCTAGAAAGGTCAAAAATCGCTAGAAAGGTCAAAAGGTCAAAGGTCAAAACGCTAGAAAGGTCAAAACGCCACGATGCGCTTTTTTCACCTTTTGACCTTTGACCTTTTCACCTTTTGACCTTTTATCGCTAGAAAGGTCAAAAGGTGAAAGGTCAAAAGGTGAAAAAAGCGCATCGTGGCGGTGTGACCTTTCTAGCGATGAAAGGTCAAAGGTTGAAAGGTCAAAGGTCAAAGGTCAAAATGTGAAAAAAGCGCATCGTGGCGTTTTGACCTTTCTAGCGATGAAAAAAGCGCATTGTGGCGTTTTGACCTTTCTAGCGATGAAAGGTCAAAGGTCAAAAGGTGAAAGGTCAATAGGTCAGAGGTCAAAATGTGAAAAAAGCGCGTCGTGGCATTTTGACCTTTCTAGCGATGAAAGGTCAAAGGTCAAAAGGTGAAAGGTCAAAAGGTCAAAGGTCAAAAGGTGAAAAAGCGCATTGTGGCGTTTTGACCTTTCTAGCGATGAAAGGTCAACGGTCAAAAGGTCAAAATGACAAAAGGTCAAAAGGTCAAAGGTCAAAACGCTAAAAAGGTCAACAATCGCTAGAAAGGTCAAAACGCCACGATGCGCTTTTTTCATCGCTAGAAAGGTCAAAACGCTAGAAAGGTAAAAAAATCGCTAGAAAGGTCAAAAGGTCAAAGGTCAAAACGCTAGAAAGGTCAAAAATCGCTAGAAAGGTCAAAACGCCACGATGCGCTTTTTTCATCGCTAGAAAGGTCAAAACGCTAGAAAGGTAAAAAATCGCTAGAAAGGTCAAAAGGTCAAAATGTCAAAAGGTCAAAAGGTCAAAACGCTAGAAAGGTCAAAACGCCACGATGCGCTTTTTTCATCGCTAGAAAGGTCAAAACGCTAGAAAGGTAAAAAATCGCTAGAAAGGTCAAAAGGTCAAAACGCTAGAAAGGTCAAAAATCGCTAGAAAGGTCAAAACGCTAGAAAGGTAAAAAATCGCTAGAAAGGTCAAAAGGTCAAAGGTCAAAACGCTAGAAAGGTAAAAAATCGCTAGAAAGGTCAAAACGCCACAATGCGCTTTTTTCCTCGCTAGAAAGGTCAAAACGCTAGTAAGGTAAAAAATCGCTAGAAAGGTCAAAAGGTCAAAATGTCAAAAGGTGAAAAAAGCGCATCGTGGCGTTTTGACCTTTCTAGCGATGAAAAAAGCGCATCGTGGCATTTTGACCTTTCATCGCTAGAAAGGTCAAAACGCCACGATGCGCTTTTTTCATCGCTAGAAAGGTCAAAACGCCACGATGCGCTTTTTTCACCTTTTGACCTTTCATCGCTATAAAGGTCAAAACGCCACGATGCGCTTTTTTCATCGCTAGAAAGCACAAAAAGCGACGATGCACGTTTTTTCATCATTTTTTCATTCATCATTTTTTCACCATTTTCATCATTTTTTCATCATTTTTTCATCATTTTTTCAGCTAGCTAACATACGATGTAGCATTCATATTGTTTGGTGCTGGCTGACCTAGCCCCTTTCGCGTTTTTCATCATTTTTCTTTGTCAGGCATGCCCAAATTATGGAGTCTATGCAGATGTCAGAACAGCATTGTGATGTCAGTTCTGTGTCAGGCATGCCCAAATATGAAGTGTTGTGATGTCAGCACAGGCCAGCTCCATATATGGTGATCAGGTCCAGAGCCCGGGCAGAGGCTTTTGTGCTGGTTCTGGACAACTGGCTATCCGACGGAATCGACAACGGGCACTGCACTCCCTGTGGTGGTGTGGAACGCGTGTGTCAAATTTGAAGTCGGTGGGGCGAATGGTTCTCGAATTACGTGAATCACAGACACACGTCTGTACACACGTACGTACGTACAGACTTGGTGCATTTATAGATATAGATATCAACTCTGTCGGGTGGAAACCTCATTTTCGGCAGTGCCTTACCCCTTATCCAGTGCCAGATTTATAGTAGTCAAGGCCCCTGGATTACAGTTAGCCTGGCTAATAAGTCAGACTCATATCACACTACGTGGCACTTTGGCAGACATTTCTTTTGCCAACGGCTGATTCGCGTCTGGCTTATTAGCTAGGCTAGACTAGAGTAGCCTAATTTTTGAGGTCCCGTACACCTTTTCATCATTTCAAATAAATAAAAAAGTTCACCCGGCCTAGCCCTGTCTTCTTTCACTACTTTTGAGGGGCGCTAGCCCCTCAAAAAAAAAATATATACAGGTTTAATGTTTGTCTTTAGTTCAATGTTTGTTTTGTAAACACCAGTGACAATGAAGGGAAAATTGACATTATAATGTGCCTCATTATGTCATCTCTTTATTGTTAATGGCGTTTAATGTTTGTGTTTGCACCGTTTGTTTTACATCACCATTAGATCACCTAATCAACATGAGTTAGACTTTAATATATTAGTGCCCCTCACTTCACACAGGTGTGATTTTTATTTTAAAAATAGTAAAGAACTATTTTTATTTTATTTTAAAATTGTTCAACTAGCCAATCTATATCGACACGTTGGATTAAAATGAAAAAATATCAAAATAAGTAGCAGATCTACAAGAAAAGTAGCAGATCTACAAGCTCGCGTCGCGTTTCCAGCTTGCACATCTGCTACTTTTGATCCTTTTGTGTGACACTGTGGTATGATCGTTGCTTTTACGAAATAACTTTTTGAAAGAGGTTTCTGCCTGACCCACCCCCCCCCCCCCCCCCCCCCCGAAAAACCCACACACGCACTTTTTGAAAGAGGTTTCTGCCTGACCCCCCCCCCCCCCCCGAAAAACCCGCACACACACACACACACACACACACACACACACACACACACACACACACACACACACACACACACACACACACACACACACACACACACACACACACACACACACACACACACACACACACACACACACACACACACTAAAAGAGCCACTAAATAGCATTTCTGAGCCAGAAGTCTGCAGGCTTCTGCTCTTGCCAAGGGAGCAATTTAGTTAAGTGATATTAATGACAAACAGTAACCTTGAGTACACGCACGCACGCACTCATGCACGCACACGTCTATCCAGACACAGCCAGAGGCTATGCAGTCTAGAGGGACTGCAGTATCATTACTTCCAGACCAGTAGCACCTCTTTCTGTCCAACAATGACTTAGTGACAGACATGATGCATCTAAGCACAATTACAGCTGTCGGGGAAGAAACCACCTAACTCCAAAATGTTATTTTTACAGGAAATGAAAGACAAATATTTTTTCAGGAAATGAAGAAAAAAAAAAAATATATATATATATATATATATATATATATATAGTGACCTATACGTGCTCTTACTCAAAAGTAAGAGCACGATACTCGTTCGGCATGAGGAGACACATGTGTACAGTGTATCGAAGATTCATTGCTGACGGTCAAACGGTTCATGAGCTATGCGTGGTCAAAGTTTGCATTTTCAATTGAGTGCTATAGCACCACCCTTTGGCCAATGGTTGTGGGCTTCGCATCCTCATCGTTTGGCATGGCCCTCTACCATATCTCCAAATTTCACGAAAACCGACTGCACGGTTCAGCCAGAACTGCTATTTTTTAGCGGAAGGAGAAGGAGAAGAAGAAAAAAAGTGACAAAAACAATAATGGACCAAGTCCTTTCAGGACTGCTTAGTCCTTTAAAAAAAAGGAGTTAGGTGGTTTCCTCCCGACAGCAACATTATGACCAAGTCTGGAGCTCTCTGGTGGAGCGGTTGCCCCTGCGACCCAACTACGGTTAAGCGGTTGAAGATGGATCGATGTTCAGATGTCTTATTATATAGGACTACAAGTAAATGAAAAAGTCTAAAAGTCTAAAAATTAACACTGCTGTTTGGTGGGTGTTGGTCTCTGGCTGATACATTCAAAAATTACTAACATCAGCAGAGAGATACAAGATAAAAACACAGAATTTGGAATATGAGTCTGAAAGAACACTTATGGACAGCACGTAAGCCTTTTAGATCCTGTGTCTAGGTGAGACATAAGCTTTGGACACAATCTGTTTTCTGGTTTGACCTGAAGGTCAAGATTTTCCAATCGATTCATTTTTTTATCCCGAGCAAGGAGTCCATTAGCTCAAAAGTAATAAAAATGTCAGCACTTGTGCAGAGACCAGGGTTCAAATTGGGAGTTGGTAACCAAATGGACCCTTCTTAGATCTTTAACTCTTGAGTGTAAAATGAGCTCTTGAGCTCAAAATAGACTGATCAGGGTTATTCTGGGATGGGACCCAGAACCCATATAGGAAGGAACCAGTTCAGAGAGCTGAACTGGCTCCCAGTAGAATCCAAGGTTACAATGGCTAGACTAACCATGGTCCATAAAATTTAATATGGAGAGGTCCCAACAGTTTTAAGAACATGTTTCAGGCAGGTAAACGAGGTACACAACCATTTCACCAGAGCCAGTATTGCAGATGTGGTGCTTCCTGCTTTTAAAAGTAAAGTGGGCAAATGCTCATTCATTTACATAGGAGCCACAGTGGAACAGCCTGGAAACCAGTGTTAAACTGACATACAATCTGAGGTCATTTATAGGCAATTCACACTGAGAGGGACTGAATCCGTTTCATTGGAACCGTTTCCGAATACGGTTGCCTGGTCCCCGATGGCCATGATTCACATTGCCCGAGATTCAACAGTGCACCCGGGTACACTTGCATAACACACTTTGATCCTCCAGATGGTGGTGTGCTTGATGACTGGTGCGCACGGACACTGACCATCAACTCTGCGACATTGTCTCCAATAAATCCAGACACTGCATTGCATTGCCTCTTTTGGCTATTTGCCGTTATACTACGTCACTGTCAGCCTGCTTGCTATTCACTGTGTCAGTCAGTTCTGTGCTCAAGTGTCGTGTTTGATATTAGTTTAATGGATTCTACTTTAGCATTATTATTATTTTGTTTTACTTTGGAAACTATGCCAAGCAAAGCCCAAGAGCCACGTGTAGTCCAAGATCAGCGCGTACTGCGATGCTGCGTGTATAGCAGATTCAACATAGCAGATCTGCAAGCTCACAACACGTCGCGCTGCGACGCGTTGTGAGCTTGTAGATTGGCGACGGGCGGCGTTGAGAAATGAGCTGGTGTTACGCTTCGTGCAGCGCCTGTGTTTTTTTTTGTTGACGCTTGGCTCGTCGACTAGAGATCATGTCACGTTCTTAAAAAAAACAGTCCACTTCCTTCTTTAGGTACGCATGCATTCACATTGGAACGATCCATATCTGAATACACTTCAACGGTCCAGAGACCCGCCCCCCATGCGGTCTCGGGGACGGTTGGGAGATCCGCTCCCGGGAACGGTACGCATCATTCACATTACCACAACATCTGACAAGTGGTCCCGAGTCCGAACCCGGGACCATAGTGTGAATTGCCCCTTAAACTATGGCTACTGGAAAAGGTTCCCCTATAAAGGGTCAACTTAGAGGGAAGGATAGGGACGTAGGCTACATGTAATGTATATGTACTGTTCTGCCCTTACTATACGTTTGGTGTACAGTCTGTATGGCTTGGCAGACAGCTAACAAAGTTCCCAATAAAGCTCCAAAAAGCAGTGACTTGGTTTAGGTTCTTTACTGGTGATAACTTAAATTTATAAAACTGCAATACAGAAAAACAGAAAACACAGACATTTGTGTCAAATACAGTACAATCATAAACCAAATCATTAGTCATTTTTATGCATCACTTTTAGAAATGATCAAACCAACTTACAAGCATATTGTTTTAAGACCTATAAAGTTTAACAATTAACACAAACTTACAGACTTATCCTGTCCAAGGCCTGAGAGAAAAGGGTTAACTCAACATGCAGTGAGTGAGCTCTTGACAGTGTGCTGGCTTGAACTGAACTGACTCTGACCAAACTAATCACCTCATTAACTACCCTGGTGAGGCTGACCAGGTGAGGAGAATTACTAATTAGGCAAAGGAACATTGGTCTCCATTACACATAAGGCTTAAAGGTAAACTAGAAAGTAAACAGCACATGTACTGTTATGTGTATGTATTGTGATGTAGTTTAAAGTATTGTTCCGTTCAGTGTGAGAGGACCTCAGTGGAAATAAGTCTTCAGACTTTACTGTGAAATCCTTGAATCGCTGATTATAATGTATTGATTGCTTTTCTAAATAAATCAAATCAAATCAAGACCAATGGTCTATTTGGTTTCATTTTACGTTCTTAAGAGTTCAATTATTGTTAAACATCTGCATTACTTAATTTACAAGACGTCCACACAATTAGAGAAGGTAGAACAATTGTTATTTTGATCGTTTGCCTGTTCTCTATCTTAATGGTACCAACATCAATACAGCATGGAATTGTGGACAAAATCCTATCCAACGATAACTAAATATTCTTTAGTTTTGGGTCTGAGGCTAAATCTCATCAAATGGTGGTCTGTGGCTCAAATGTCAAATAATGGACCTTATGAAAAGGTTTGAAAAACACTTTATTGTAAATAAATAAAATCATCCGTAGATATTTTGGGAAAACAAAGTTTATTCATTTAACAAGCATTAAAAAAAGAACGTTTTGTTCAAGCTACCCAATGCAGTTTCAGTGCAATTTCAAAATATACATTTTCAGCAGGTTAATATATTCACAATGTTCCTATCATTTAAATACTCTGTGTGATTATCTCACTATATTGTCCTAGCCAGAGGAAGCTCGCAGGTTGTTTACCTTCATGAGGTAAGAACTGTACAAATAAATCTTTTTATTTTAACTTATAGTAAAGAGCACTACAACACAAATGAAATGTTAAATATAGGTGAAAGAAAAATCACTACAGCACATTACAAAACATCATATTTGTAAACAAACATTGTAAACCAAAAACGTTTCTAAGTGGTTATACATATTTGGTATGTGAATTTTATAAATAACTAGCAGATCGATTTCTTAAACCGTGTCCTTAAGTGATAGATAAGATAGATACTGTATTATATACACACACGTTATCATGAACTTGACCATAAAGATCAGACAGATTTTCTATTTGGTGTGCAAGTCTTTCCGACGATCAGTTCCGTCACCACTGAAGGGCATCAATGACAGTAAAGGATTTTGTTATGTTTTTTTTCTCTGCTGGCGGCCCGGGGATTATCGTTTTTCACCCCTGCCTGCCTGGCATTAATGTTGCTACAGTATAAGCACTAGACAAGTGGTTCCCAAAGTTTTTAGCCCATGATCCAAAAGAGAACTTAGATGTTTGCCCGGGACTCAAACTATAGTGAAAGATCTACATGTTTTCTAATTCATGGAATTTCTTAAAATGTGCTTTTACTTATTCAAGAAATTACTTAGAAACATATTTTAATTTGGTATTAATTCATGAAAACTTTAGAATTTTTAGGAATGTTATTGAAAATGTTTTGAAATAAAAATTCAAATCAAAATATGGGAAAGAAAAAATAAATAAGGGACCGTTGAAAATGTGTCTGAACCATAAATGGGTCCCAACCCACTGTTTGGGAAACTACCAGTGGCAACATTTCTTGAGCACATGGCAGTAGGCCAAGGAAGTCAAGCCTGCTTTACATATTGGCCTACGAGTCTTAATTGAGCCATATATAGTTTGTGCCCTCAAAATGTCTTCTTGATGCTTGCTTTTCTTGTATCGGTTCATGGCGTAACACCCTGCCATATAAGGGCGTAACACCCTGCCATATAAGGGCGTAACACCCTGCCATATAAGGGCGTAACACCCTGCCATATAAAAGCCACGCCTTTGCAGACATTCCATATCGATTGGCTTCCAAAGGAATGGGGCCTTTGACCCTACATTTGAAGCACGCATGACTCACACTAGTCTCGCGTGGCCAGACCGCTGCCTCTCGCAATGTTCAAATGCTACCGTCATACAATCTGGCGCAACGGAAGCTCGGATCATGAGCAAGCGATATAGCGGAAGTGAAGCCTCCTCCCCACTTCCGTTTCGTCTTTGCATCGTATTATAAATAGAAATCATCTAAACATATATAGCTTGCAGCTTATTAGGAAAAAAAAGAAAAAAAAAAAAAGCTCTAAAAATATTTTAACATTTATTTTCATGAATTTCCAGAGGTGTAGTTCCGTGTGGAATAGTTGTCTGGCTACGCGAGACTAGACCTTAGAGTATATATGAATAGAGACGGCACCAGATTTCTCCTCCCATCCACTTGCATTAAGTTGCTCAAAAGCGCATGAGGCGATTTCACTGTGCATTCTGGGTAGGAACAGAGTGCATTCTGGGATGGATTGGGCCCAAACACATGAATGCGCTGCCGCTGACTATCATTGCAGGCATTCAGCGTTCACGTGTCATCGTGAACGTGCACAATGATAGTCAACGGACCAGCGCGTTCATGTGTTTGGGCCCACGCTGCAATATCAAATTCGGCCACTATGTCCATTTCGCCTCAGGGTTTCATCCGGGTGCCGTCTCTATTCATATATACTCTAAGGACTAGACCCATGCTGACATGGATGTTCTCACCTACTGTAAATGTGTGTTCTGTGTTCCGGTCCTATACAAACAGAACTGACACAAGGCGTCAACAATCAGCATCTGGTAACAACACAGCCCCCCCCCCCCAATGTCTTTTTCATACATGTGCACAGTTGCACACAATGCCACAATGATGTCAGGATCACATGCACGCTCCACAGTCCACACACACACACACACACACGCACAAAACAATGGGCCGGGCCATGCCTATTGGTGGAGATCTGTGCTCCACTGAGTGCACAGCTTTGTTTTAGGTTCCTTTCCACAAAGCAGATCCTTCCACAACGATAAGCTACAGTATCTGTACTGTATAGGTCCTTTCAGACAGGGAGCGAGTGACGGAGGCGCCTGGATCAGCGACTGGTCTGCTCATGAGGGGCGTGTAGCGTGAAAAAAAGGAAGCTCACGGGTCTAGTCGCATGATGTGCGCACACACACACACAACGAGCACGACAATTTCACGGGGCCGCGCCCGCGAAAATACGCCTCTCATTGAAAATGATTAGGCGCGTCAGTCGCAGTCTGTCTGAAAAGGCCTTATGTTTGAGAATTCAAGGTGGAAGGCCTACTACTTCCATTATCCTTCTCATAACACGTGTGAATTCAAGGTGGAAGGCCTACTACTTCCATTATCCATCTCATAACACGTGTGAATTCAAGGTGGAAGGCCTACTACTTCCATTATCCTTCTCATAACACGTGTGACATTCTAGGTAGTGTAAAGGTGCGTTCAGACATGGATGGTTAGAGCGGCGCGATTACATACAATGTCAATGCAAAGACGAGCAGTTGCGCGAGCGCTGCGAACGGGCGCAGCGCGACCTGGCGCAGCAGCACAAACGGGACGAACCGAGGCGAATATTTAAACTCTAGTCTGAACACACCTTAAGCCACTTTAGCAGCAGCTTTTGCTAAATATAGGCTGAACTTTTCCTCATTCATTCATTCATTCATTCAGGGGCTCTAAACGCTTCCTGAAGACATAATAAGCACCGACATGACATGATGATTAAAACGAGGACATGATGATAAAATGATTGTGCTGCCACAAAATCTAGATTTGGGCCCATCCGCCACCTCCCACATCATCTGTTGCCTTGACTTCTGTTCTAAGCCCCCCCGTGTAAGAAAACGGGTTGGAGGGGGTCTCAACGTGGCTTGGCTGAGAATTTGTGGCATGCCTCTGAAGGACTATATATTCATACTCCTTCAGTTTTAGGCGATAAGGTTAAACCACCAAACCGTGGTTACTAAAAACAGAGACATGTGTTTGGGTGAGCGGTGAAGCGCTTAATCACCGCGGCTCAGTGGCGTCATGTTGTAGTTTTCGGTGGTCACCTCTTTGCCTAAAACTATGAATAGGCCTTAACAGCCCCATCTGAGCAGCCAGCCATCTGCTGGGTGAAGCAGGTTACATTATGGTCAAGTTAGCCCTTCATAATTGTGTCTGTGAAGGAAACAGAATAATACATAACATTGAATCACTTTATAACGCTGCATTTATAAATCTGAGTGATTTGGAATAAAGAAAAGATGGCCTTTTTTTTAACCAGTTACCAAAATTGCAATTTCATTCATTTGGGATTTTTAGCCCTATGCCAATTACTAGAGTGAGTTATGAACACTTTGATGGATATGGACTCTTGGCAAAAAATAAAGCAGGGGTTTTATTAAAATGACTTTCTCTGTGCAGTGCACACGGCTACAAACAGAACCAACGGACGGTTTCTACCGCATGTCAAAGACATATAGGTTTGTAACAGACACATACGATAAGCGTGTCAGAAGACTGCAGCTTTGGTGCGAACCACAGCCCGTCATTTACTAAGATTTAGATAAATAGATATGCCCTAAAAAGCAAGCAATCTGTAGGTAGACGTTAGTGGGTTTTGTGCCATTTCTCTAAATATACAAAGAGTTGAAAAAAAAGCACACGGTTCAGTTAGCAATCGATCACACGGCCAAGATAGAAGCCTCGTCTTCAATGAGAGTTTGCCGTTTGCAGCAAAGCATATTCACTATTCTGAATGTGATTTATTATACCACTGTGTTGAGGAGGAGGGACGACTGGTGAACTTCATACTTAATGTAAACGCTGAATTCATCTAATCCAAAACAGGACTGTCGTCGTGAATTATCAACCTAAAATAAATATATAAATATATATATATATGACTGAGGAACCTCTCATACAGTATGCCTGTGAGTCACCTTTCACTCAAATCAAAACAGGTTGTTGTGAGTGACAAATGTCAAAGAAATGGAAACCATCTACGATCCAGCTTTCATAATACAAAATAAAAGTGTGCTTGTACGCTTCCCTACGCTCAACGCAGCTCACCAGCCCATCCAGGGACTCAAAGAGTTGGTTTTTTTAGCAAAAAAACACTCAAAATGTTGAAATGCGGCGGATGGAATGCACTTGTCCGGTGTCCTATGATGACCCACAGAAATAAAAGGAGAGAAAACGGTATACGGTATGTGACAGTAAGTGATTAGACAGGCATGGTCATGGATTAAGGCCGCTCTGCTTTCCTCCCGTCGATCATCTGCTCTGCTTCGGTTTAAGAGGTTTGTCTCGTCAGCAGCTCTCTGGTTCCTCTCTCTCTCTCTCTCAGATGATGTGTCAGTGTCTCTCTACCTAATGCACTCCTCCTCCGAAGGGCTCTCCGACTCCTCGTTGTCACTGTCGTCCAACTCGGGCAGGTCTCCCCACAGCAGCAGATTCAGGCCTGTGTGGAGAGGGACATTTATCATTATTCTCCCCACAGCAACAGATTCAGGCCTGTGTGGAGGAGAGGGACATTTAACATTATTCTCCCCACAGCAACAGATTCAGGCCTGTGTGGAGGAGAGGGACATTTAACATTATTATCCCCACAGCAGCAGATTCAGGCCTGTGTGGAGAGGGACATTTAACATTATTCTCCCCACAGCAACAGATTCAGGCCTGTGTGGAGGAGAGGGACATTTAACATTATTATCCCCACAGCAGCAGATTCAGGCCTGTGTGGAGAGGGACATTTAACATTATTCTCCCCACAGCAGCAGATTCAGGCCTGTGTGGAGAGGGACATTTAACATTATTATCCCCACAGCAGCAGATTCAGGCCTGTGTGGAGAGGGACATTTAACATTATTCTCCCCACAGCAGCAGATTCAGGCCTGTGTGGAGAGGGACATTTAACATTATTCTCCCCACAGCAGCAGATTCAGGCCTGTGTGGAGGAGAGGGACATTTAACATTATTCTCCCCACAGCAGCAGATTCAGGCCTGTGTGGAGAGGGACATTTAACATTATTATCCCCACAGCAACAGATTCAGGCCTGTGTGGAGGAGAGGGACAATTAACATTATTATCCCCACAGCAACAGATTCAGGCCTGTGTGGAGGAGAGGGACATTTAACATTATTCTCCCCACAGCAACAGATTCAGGCCTGTGTGGAGGAGAGGGACATTTAACATTATCCCCACAGCAGCAGATTCAGGCCTGTGTGGAGAGGGACATTTAACATTATTCTCCCCACAGCAGCAGATTCAGGCCTGCAGACATGGGGACATTTAACATTATTCTCCCCACAGCAGCAGATTCAGGCCTGCAGACACGGGGACATTTAACATTATTCTCCCCACAGCAGCAGATTCAGGCCTGCAGTGGAGAGGGACATCTCGCACCGGAAGTTCGATGAAATACATGGCAGCCGTTTGGACCAGCTCATGAAAAAACACGATTTATGAACAATTGAGACCTTTGTCATGTAATCGGTTCAGGAATACAAAAGAAGACATATGACAGGTGGTTTTCTAATCACTTGCTTGTCGATGTGCACAGTACATATTGAGGCATCTAAACAGCAGCAGGTATTGTTTCTGTCTAGGAGGTATCGCAAGATTTGGTTGCCAGGCAGGAAACTGTGCAGCTTTCTCGCGAGTCGGAGTCGCGATACTTGGCACGTTCAGAAGCGTACATTGAACTCTTTAGATTGGCTACCTCTATACAATTACACAACCGTACACATCAAAAAGCAACACAGCAAACAATAATGTGTTAAATGTATTTTTTTATATTCCTGAACCGATTATATGGGAAAGGTCGTATTCGTTCATACATTAGTGTTTGTTTATTATGAGCTGGTCCAGCCAGCTCCGTCCACTCCACTGCCATGCATTTCATCCATGCCCAGGAGCTCGGGGGCTCCCTCCCTGCCCCCCTCCTGTGTAATTCCCTCCACTGCCAATGTCCAACTCTTCCCAGCCCGGATGTATGGAACAGCACGAGCTGGAACCACTGGCCGTCCAGTAGGCGGGGCTTAGCTCTACTACTGTATACTTTGTGGGAAACGAAGCTTGGACAAGGTTTACTAACCTGTGGCGTCCAGTCTGTTCAGAGTGGACACGGCGTCACTGTTGAACATCCAGAAGTGTCCGTTGTTACAGGACAGCAGACACGGCTTACAGGGAGCGACCACGTGGTAGCCCACCACATTACCACTGGGATAGAGGGGGGAGAGAGAGAGATGGAGAGAGAGAGATAGAGGGGGCAATGAAAAGAAAACAAATTGTCAGCATTTTATAGTGAGCACCTGTTAATTAACCCAATAAAACCAGGAAAGTGTGCATCTGTGTGATGTTTTTTATATTTTACTCAACTATTTATTATTTTATACTTTGGCTCAGGCATGTAACCATTCATCTTAAATCGATTCAAACCGGTGACAATTTAAACCGATATAAAAAACAATTGCGCAATGTAAACAGCAGAGGGCGCAAACAAAGAGTTGATTTAAAAAAAAGTTCAGTAATTTGCTACTGTATTGAAAAGAGAAAACAGTGTTGTAAAACAAATAGAAGAAAATGCTGAATTTGTTAGACATAATATATAAAACATTTTTTGAATCGGGTCTAAATGGATTAAAAGTAGACGACTATTATCTCTCAAATGTTTTAAACTCCCTCTCATTTCTGTTTCACTGCTCAGATCCGGTGTAGAGCCCACCTACTGTATCCTGTTTATTTGCATGCACGCTCGTCGCACGCGCACACGCACGCACACTTTCAGTAGCCGCCAACTCCAAAAGCAAGTTAATCCCCAGTGTAAATGCTGAATAACGGTTGGTCTGCGTGTATGCCACTAAAAGCACGTTGGTGGAACAACAACGTGATAGCCGGCCCACAACATTACAGCAGAGAGAGAGAGAGACAGACCGACCGACAGAGAGAGACAGACAGACAGATATGGACAGACCGACAAAGAGACAGACGGATAGACAGACAGACAGACAGAGACCGACAGAGAGAGACAGACTGACAGAGACGGACAGACAGACACAGAGAGAGAGCGAGAGAGAGAGAACAATGAAACAAAACAAACCCCCTTGTCTGCATTTTATAGTGACACCTGTTAAAGTGCCAACACCACTATTATCCACCATGTTTGTTGTTTTCATCTCCCTGGGCTGTTTACTGTAACAAAGGCTTTGGGAGTACAAAAGAAAAGCTCAACAACACAACTTTTCTAAAAAAAAACAACACACACTTTGCTGAAGCTTCATCCGTAGAAATAAATAAGCCAACTGATATTAATATAGTAATAATAAATTATAACAATAGCACACCAGTTAACACCGACAGCAAATTCTGATTTAGTCTTTTGAATAATAATTTAGTTTTGGTCCTATTTAGTCACCGGAACTTTTTTAGTCTTAGCCTATCTTAGTCTTATAGTCTTAGTCAACAGAATTAACACTGTAGGGTTGTCTTAATTATTGCATAATAGTCTAATTACAATTTGAGTTAATCGTAATTATTTTTGTCATAATCATGGACAATTGGCCATGTTGAAACATTTTCATACATACATACATACATACATACATACATACATGGGGGAAAAAAGCAGAAATAGCAGGTCTAAAAGCTTACAACGCACCAAAAGTAACACGCTGTAAGCTTGCAGATCAGCTATTTCCGCTTCTTTTTTAAGTGTAAAATGTATAAAAATACCAGTAATTTCTTGGTATATTTCAGTTATTTGTCATATCTGCCCTGTGCACGTTATCACGAAGCATAAAAGAAAAACAGAAATGTAACTTCTATTCATGTTCCAATTTCCAACACACCAAAAAAAAAATAACACAATAAAATCATTAATCACAATCATTTATGAGACAATGAATTGTCAACCTAAATGTGTAATGCTACTAGCACACTGAAACATCTGTGCCATGTGTGTGCTAGTCAGTTCTGCCTGGGGTCGTCTTGGTGTTTTGGTCAGAGCATCTTGCAGAGGCAGATGGTCTGACCAAACAAAGCCCCGAGGGCTTCTCTCTCCTCCATCCACCCATAGGATACCTACCACTTCAAACAGGCAATGTCTCTCAGTTTGCATCGGCAGCTTTCTGTGGAGTAGCAGCTGGCCACAAAGTCAACAGTCCTTAGAGGAAGAAAATGATACAATAGAATAATAAATAACATTACATATATAGAAAAACCTATCAAATCTATCCATTTGTAACTCTGAGAGTGTAATACATTTACATTGGCTACAATTTCAGAGTTAAACAACAAGCTCTATAAACAGCTATAGTGCTTTCTTGGTAAGTAATCAATCAATGTTAATAATATATGTTGAATCTACTGTGTAGATTCAACGTTTTTCAGACCAAGGACCTCCTTAGCTGAGAGAGATATGAACCAGGAAACCCCACCCCCACCATATATTGTATACAACTCTGTGTTGCAGATTAAACCTTTTCATTAATTTCAGATTCAAAGAGATTTGCTTGACAGCACTGTCGTCAGTTGGATTCATGTGAATGTGGATTTTCTGTCATTTAACCACTTTACTGTCTATTCCCCTCCAATAAAATCTGAATCTATACTTATTTCACTGTACTTGGTCTGGCATTTTCTTTCCTCTACACCAAACCTCTTTAGCTGAAACTAGCCGATCTACAAGCTCAACAACACCTCATAGCACAAGATATTGTGAGCTTGTAGATCTGCATTCTTTTGGCTAAAGTTCTCCTCAGAATAGGGATGCTAGGGTTAGTTAAGTTAAGCAAATCTCAGTACAGTATTAAAAAAAAAACATTTGCGAAAACAAGGAGGGTTTTCAAAGGAAATGTTTTCCCCTGGGTTGAAGACAACCCTGGACCAGATGTGGTTTTCGACCAGTGATCCGGGGATCACCAGTGGTCCTTGAGGGTGTTCCAGGTGGTCCCCAGCTAAATGGAGAGTTGGTAACCAAATGGACCCTTATATACGTTTTAACTCTCGAGAGCGTAAAATTAAACCAAATGGACCCGTAAGCCGTAAAGGGTTTCATTTTACACTCTCAATCTCCATAATTTACAAGAAGTCTACACAATTAGAGAATGTAGAAGAATTGATATTTTGAATCAAAGTTAGCCTGTCCCAATGGTACCAACACCAATAAAGCATGGAAGCATGTGGACAACATCTTTATTCAACTATAACAATAACAAAATATTCTAAGTTTTGGGTCTGAGAGGCTAAATCTCATCAGTCATCATAATGGTGGTAAAATGGACCTGGACATGAACACTAGGGTTGGATTAAAAACACCGTTAGATGATAGATCTTACCTGTTGGGTGGAATGTCGGTGGAGAACAGCTCGATCTCAGTGTCTGCCAGCAGCACAGCCTTCATCCCCCTGGTGCACAGCACGCTTTCACAGAAGATGCAGCTCACCTGAGCCACACACTTGTTCTTGAAGTTGGCGTTGGATGTAGACATGATGCTCCGGCCTCCGTTTGTTGATTTGTCCTCTCCGTGTCCGTTTGTTGTTGTGAACCCTCTTCAGCTGAATGATGTGCCCTCTCTGTTTGTTGATCTCTGATTCCCTCTCTGTGTGATGGTTCCTTTCAGCTAAAATGATCCGTCATCTGCCTCTCTGTCGCCGTTTGTCCTCTTTCAGCTAAATAATCTGTCCTCTGCTTCTCTCAGTGTGTTTGTTATGAAGCCTCTTCAGCTAAAATGATCTTTTATCTGCCTCTCTCTCTCCGTTTGTCCTCTTTCAGCTAAACAATCTGTCTAAATGATCTGTCCTCTGCTTCTCTCTCCGTGTCTGTTCTAAACCTGTTGTAAACCTGCTAAACCACACGAGTCAGGAGGCAGCATGCAATGCCGACGGTTTTTTTCTTTTTTTCCTCAATTCACTGCACCTCGTTCTGAACTTCTTGTTTCTGAATAATAACAACAAGAAGTTAGATACAACAATATAACGTAATGATTAGCCGTTATAGCTACAACCGTGGCTAGCTACTGGTTAAAAGGAAGCAACAACTGGCTGCTATCTGCTGCTGCTTGGATTATAATTCAACGTTCAAGATGAACCTGAACCGACGTATGGTCTAAAAAACACCTGGCAGGTACAACAATAACACAATAATTAAAATGTGTTTTTTCCTCCTTGGTTTAGTCATTTATCGCGTTGTGGTGTTCTGTTGTTTCTTTCTTCTTCCTGCTCCAGGTTGATGTTGTTTAGCTTGACGCTAAGCTAACAGGCTACCGCTGTTTTACGTCCAGCTGTCTGTCAGCTTTGTTGTTGTCACAACTTCCTGCTATTTAAAAAAACACTTCCTGAAACAATCCCTCATGGCCCGCCCCTCGCCGGCTCCGATTGGACAAACAAAACGACCCCCCCCCCCCTAAGGCCCGCCCCTTGCTGGCTCCGATTGGACGCCGCGCCGAGAGCCCGAGAGACCAGTGGTGGAAACAAAAAGTATTGATACCGCAATGAAATACTATTTTACATTATCTAAACTGTATAAATGCTATAAAGCATAGCATATCAAAACGTAATCTAGGGATGTAATATAGAATTTGCCCACCCATATGGTATTGATATGTGAAATGTGTCGTCTTGGCCCTGATTGACTGAACATTGTATGTAGAATGGACACGGTCAACACAAAAACTGCTACTGCGTAGGATAACCATGAAAAGCACTAAGACTTGTTTACATCAGGGTCCTCCACTTTCAATTCATCAGACTGAGGCAAGCAACATGCAAAGAGTATACTAAGCTTCAGGTATGAGGTATGACACGGACTGCGCACTAACTCTTTAAAATTCTGACCTCAGCAGAGAATGTATTCGTTTTCATTCTGGACCAGAAATCGTGATTTTTATTTTTTTATTCCATTTGATTTTCCTAACTCATTTGTGAACGCCAGTACTAACTGGCCTGATGCCATGACATTAATTCACCTCCGGGGGTCAACAAAGGTCTATCTTGTGTTGTATTGAGTTTGTGCTTGAAATGTACTGTAATTCTGCAAACTGTTAATACATATTTCAATCAATCAATGCTGGTCCACAAACTCCACATAGCAAAGTGGGGATGGATCATTCAAGGTTTTTTATGATCCTTAGGGTCATCCAAATGCCATATTCAAAATTGTGAATTAGGCCTATATCAATTTGGATCATGGTAAATTCAGGGGTTGAAAGTTGGGTACTATTAACATCGGCAAAAATGTCTAATTTGAATTACCGGTATGCTTTAAGTAGCATTTAACGGGTTAGTTTTGCACGAAAAACACTCCTTGGGCTAAAAACGGCCATAGCCACTTGCCTTTAATGTGCCCAAATGTGCTGACCTCATCACATTTGTGATGACGGCTATGGCCGTTTATAGCCCAAGGAGTGTTTTGTTTTTGCAAAACTAATGCTTGCAATGGATTCAGAATCATGAATAACCCCTAGTTTGACAGATTACATGCAATTTAAAGCATAGACATTTTTGCCTTATATAGGATGTTAATACCCAACTTTCAACCCCTGAATTTACCATGATCCAAAGTTTATATAATTCACCGTTTTCAATATGTTATTTGGATGACCCTAACTCCCTAAGGATCATACAAAACCTTGAATGATTACGATTGAAATTTATTTTGGGACAAATCTTAGATTGACTGGCCTACAATTCCAAGTAGGTTTGTTGTCTTGAGAAAACAACACAGAACAGGTATAAATCATTTACATTGGATTATATTATTATTATTTATATATATATATATATATATTGGAATCCTGAAAAGTAAAAAATGTATTTAATTTCAAATGCATTTAGACAACATTGTGTGACTCATGTGAGGAGACTCTAATGTAATGTACTTTAGAAGAAAGAAAAAAAAACATTTTATTTTTAGCAAAAATCGTCTCTCACACTTATGTGCCAGTGTGCCAGTGATGGCACGGTGGCACCAGTGCCAGTGGGCACCCAGCCGTCGAGCCGTGGACTAAACATCCTCTTCTCTTCTCTCCCACCCTGTTGTTCGTATCAGTCCTCTAGGGGGAAGCAGAGAGAGCGAGAGAGCGAGCGAGAGGAGAGCAGCTCACCATCAGACATCATGCATACATCACACTGACTGAGGAGGAGGAGGACTTTCTCTCTCTCTCTCTCTCTCTGGAGTGGATTACTAAACTTTTGGGAGTCCATCGCTCCTCAGGCTGGCACACAACACACAACACCGCGGGTTCTGCTGCTGTACGTGCTGCTGATCCATCCATCCATCCATCGATCGATGACGAAGTTTACCGGTGTGGTGTTTTTGTTTAGTTGTTTTTCGGGAGGATTGCCGGAGGAATGAACCACTTTGTTTGCACTGGAACCGGTTTTTGAGGAGAAGGGAGGGAGAGAGAGAGAGAGAGAGAGATAGAGAGACATAGAGAGAGGAGGTGTTCACAATGCATCCACACTAGCAGAGTGAACAGAGACAATACTCCTCCACACCGCTTCTCTCCTTTCCATTGATCACTAAATCTGATCAAACCCTTCTTCTTCTTTTGGACTTTGGATCGATATATACCTATAATCCTGCTGCGTGAGGATAAGGAACCTCCTCCCCACCCCGGACCCCCCCTCTTCCTCGGAGACCCTCCCCTCCTCCTCCTCTTCCTGATCAAAGTGTTTGATCTGATTCTGATCGACTACAATAAACTATTATCAGTCATCATCCATCATCATCATGATGTCTCCGGCTAAATTCCGAAAGGAAAAGGAGATAGTGGCCGAATATGAGACCCAAGTTAAAGGTAGGCATATAACTTTTTATTGTTTTCGTTTAAAAGCTTTTCCAGACATGGAAACAACCTGTGTGTGTGTGTGTGTGTGTGTGTGTGTGTGTGTGTGTGTGTGTGTGTGTGTGTGTGTGTGTGTGTGTGTGTGTGTGTGTGTCAGCGATGATGTGGCCATAATCATAAATCATAAGCATTGCTTTGTTAGTTTTTTTCTCTCCTGTGAGTGTGAAATGAGTGCATATGGGTTTCCATTATATAATAGCTTGAATAATAGCCTTAATTGTTCCACAATCTTATCTCATTCCCTATAGCTCGCTATATGGACCAGAGCTACTCATTCCCTAATATAACGTCTCTCTGTATCTATTATTCTAACGTCTATCTTTGAACACGCATTCTTTTTTTATAAAATAAATGTAGCTACTACATAAGCGGCGGTGCACTAAAGATGTCATTATGTATGACTATTGTTTAATGGTTTATACACGTCTTGTCTTGATGATCTGTGGACTAATATGTCATCATCACGCGTGGTGGCGTCGTTTTAACACCATGCACACACACGCATGGTGGCCATCAAATCAAAGACACTATAAACAAGTGCATGTTTTAGCAATGAATGTGTTGCTTTTGCATGCATGCGGACATGGCGTGTGTCGGTGTGTGTGTGAGAGAGAGAGAGAGGGAGGGAGAGAAACAAAGTGTACAATCTAAAGGTAGTGTGTGTGTGTGTGTGTGTGTGTGTGTGTGGAGAGATAGATTGTTGTACCCGGAGGCTTCGGATTGGATCCCGACATGCATGCATTGAATGCAGGCAGCCTTTCGAACAACGCAGGGCGTTTTCTCTCTTTTCTGTGCGTGCGTGCGTGTGTGCGTTCTGCTGCTGGTGGTGTGGCGAGCTATTAAAGAGCCCGTATCCTGCTATCCAATGTGCTGCTGCTGTTACCATGTGATGGTGTGTGTATGTGTGTGTGCGTGCGTGCGTGCGTGTGGCCATTGATTCTCTTAAACAAAACACAAATGAAAAGGTTTATAGAATGATTGTTGTAAACATGGAAATATATTATGACGGGATGGTGTGCTCTGGCCTGTCTGTCTGTCTGTCTGTCTGAGGCAAGGACTGGGTCATGTGTGTGTGTGTGTGTGTGTGTGTGTGTGTGTGTGCGCGCGCTGCTGGAGCCGGGAGGGGAGTGGGCGACAGATGTAAGGGTTTTTAGCGGGTAGATAGAGGAGGGAGAAGAAGTATGGAGGTATAGTACTGTACGACAGACGGTTAACTGCTGGATCGATGGTCATGTCGTGAGCTTTACGACACGGGGTCAGTCTAGAAACGGCTTCTCCACGTGGCTTATTATCTGATCTGACTGGGTGTGTGTGTTAATGGAGTTACAGTAGTGTGTGTGTGTGTGTGTGTGTGTGGGGGGGGGGGGGGGGGGGGTGTAGTGCTGTACGATTCTTGCTCAAATGTGAGGGGGGTCTTCCATAGGTTTGCACTTGAGATGAAGAGATTTGGTACAAGTGGAACCCTTCTTACAACTCTTGGAGTTACACACACAGACACACACACACACACACACACACACACACACACACACACACGGTTGGATAAAGGAACACCGAGTGTGTAGCTACTGTACATCATTGTGGTTCCCAAACCGGGGGTCAGGACTGGAGGAGCCCCTGGGGGTCCCCATGGAGGAGCCCCTGGGGGTCCCCAGGTGATTAACTTAATGTTGAGGGTTTTCTCCCTCAACAAAACAAACCGACAGACAGTAGTGTATTAATAGTAATACTAGTGTATACAGGGTAATTACACACGGCTAAAGCCCAAACTGCACCAATGATTTGCCATGCAACGCCTTGCAACGTGCAACTACTTGCCATGATATGCCCAATGGCAGTTGAAAAGGAGTTGCATTGGTGCCGTTGAACTTAAAACTGTTTTGTTGCAACAAGGAAGGAGTTGCGGCTAGTTACATTGGTGCGGTTTGGGCTTAAGAAAGAGGCAAACAGTGTGAAAATAGCCTATCCATTATTAGTGAGATTTTAGTTCGGCTGTTTTCACAATTCAAACTAAATGTAAAGCCTCAGGGTGTGGGGGGGGGTCCTCCTAGTAAATCAACTGTAAGTTTACTGAAGAGATTGGACGAGCCAAGAGTGTACAAATAAATTGAACCAAATGGACCATTCCTAAGCCTGATTTGTACTTGGTTGCACACACTGGTGTTTGCCTGCGCTGCGGTTAATAGCAGATATACAAGTTCACAACAAGCTTGTAGATCTTCTATTTGCTGAGCACGACACACCGGCACGCAACTAACACATTTTACTATGTGTACACTCTCTTATTGTAAACCCATTTGAACACGTTGCTATCTTGATGTGTACTCTCTCTCCTGCTGCGGTAGCAGAGTGGCTCACAGCCTCAGCCCGATGGCCTAAAACAGTCTAATATCTCCCCCGGGTGGCCGGGTCATAGGGATATCCCTTTGGCTTAGTGGTTACGATGTTGGCTTTTCCACGCGGGAGACCCGGGTTCGATTTCCAGGTGTTACAATGGGTTCACACTGGCAGATACAAAGCTACAGGCTACCATGGTCTTTCAGTGGAAGCCAGCGACATGAAGATACAAAGCTACAGGCTACCATGGTCTTTCAGTGGAAGCCAGCGACATGAAGATACAAAGCTACAGGCTACCATCGTCTTTCATGGAAGCCAGCGACATGAAGATACAAAGCTACAGGCTACCATCGTCTTTCAGTGGAAGCCAGCGACATGAAGATACAAAGCTACAGGCTACCATCGTCTTTCAGTGGAAGCCAGCGACATGAAGATACAAAGCTACAGGCTACCATGGTCTTTCAGTGGAAGCCAGCGACATGAAGATACAAAGCTACGTCTAGCTAGCCTAGCGCCCCGACACAAGTTCCCTTATCCAGTGCAATGTAGTACCAGTGTGTCCAGCTATAGAGCCAGGCTACACTGGGGACGACATTGGTGCAGATTTGCTCCGCGAATGGAGAAGAGTCCGTGGGAGCCTGCAGCGGTACGGTACGCTGCCTCTATAATCAACGGAACCGCGGCTACACTGAGCGCGGCTGCGGTGCGCAGGATTTGCGTAAGCTCCGCACGTGAATCTTTTTTTTCCCCCAGTGTAGCCCGGCCGATAGAACACACAGACCTGCTGGTCAAACACAACTCACAGCTCACCTTACTGGATTACTTCAATACACACATGGATTAAAAAGTTCTCAGTCGCTACGACTGATTCCAGTCATTTGGATCGTACAGAAGTCGGCATGTCTTCTATGAAAGCATGTTGCACGGCGGAAACAGCCCATCCATATGGGCTGTTCTCGGTTATTATTTTAAGCATTGGTCAAGCGATATGTTCAGATTTTATTTCTACTATCCATAAAATGGTCTTGGATATTTCATAT